>NC_057807.1:245582954-245882954 GCF_018294505.1 Triticum aestivum
TCCAACCTGAGCGATATCCGGCACCCCCTGGGCAACCAGGGTCTATGCCAACCCGACGTCTGGCTCATCCGGTGTGCCCTGAGAACGAGATATGTGCAGCTCCTATCAGGATTGTCGGCGCATCGGGCGGCTTTGCTGGTCTTGTTTTACCATTGTCGAAATGTCTTGTAAACCGGGATTCTGAGACTGATCGGGTCTTCCTGGGAGAAGGTATATCCTTCGTTGATCGCGAGAGCTTATCATGGGCTAAGTTGGGACACCCCTGCAGGGTATAAACTTTCGAAAGCCGTGCCCGCGGTTATGGGCAGATGGGAATTTGTTAATGTCCGGTTGTAGATAACTTGACACCAGATCCGAATTAAAACGCATCAACTGTGTGTGTAGCCGTGATGGTCTCTTTTCGGCGGAGTCCGGGAAGTGAACACGGTTTTGGGTTATGATTGACGTAAGTAGGAGTTCAGGATCACCTCCTTATCATTGCTAGCTTCACGACCGTTCCGTTTGCTCTCTTCTTGCTCTTATTTGCGTATGTTAGCCACCATATATGCTTAGTCGCTGCTGCAACCTCACCACTTTATCCCTTCCTTTCCCATTAAGCTTTGCTAGTCTTGATACCCATGGTAATGGGATTGCTGAGTCCTCGTGGCTCACAGATTACTACAACAACAGTTGCAGGTACAGGTTTTTGCGATGATCATGACGCGAGGGAGATGCTTGCTTGTTTTAGAGTTCTTCTTATGCTTCTTCTTTGATCAGGGGATAGGTTCCAGGTCGGCAGCCTGGGCTAGCAGGGTGGTTGTCGTTTGAGTTTCTGTTTGTGTTTCATCCGTAGTCGGATGAAACTCTTATGTAAGATGATGTTGTATTCGTGTGGCATTGTATGCCTTTTGTATGTATCCCCATCTATTATGTAATGTTGATGTAATGATATCCACCTTGCAAAAGCGTATCAATATGCGGTTCTATCCTTCGTGGGACCTTCGAGTCTCGTTAGGATAGTATCACATATTGGGCGTGACAAGTTGGTATCAGAGCCTCGACCAACCTTAGGAGCCCCCCTTGATTGATCGTGTAGTTTGCCCGCTGTCGAGTCTAGAAGAAAACTTTTTTGAGTCTAGTTATATCGGAGGGTAGGAATTCTTTTTACTCCTCAGCCCCTTCATCGCTCTGGTGAGGAATGTTGACGTAGGTGTTTTTTAATTACTTCTCTTCCCATTCAAATTTTCTTTAGGATCACGCGGTTAGTTTTTCGTTCGTTGGTTCTCAGCTCTTTTCAACCGGCGCATTTCTCGTCAAGACGATTTGACCCTCTCCATTTTTGCAAGTTCAATCCTCAGTTCTTCTCAATCGATGTTGTTTCCGTGTCCGAAGTTGTCCTTGTTTTTTTCCCACCCGCCCACCCTTTTCCTTCTCAGAGCCGGAGTCCGTAATCGAGTATCCATCCTACTCATGCGAAGTCTTTGGTGCAAAGGGGGCAAGCACAGGCCAAGGCATCAGGCAAAGGTTACCCTTTCGGTGCAACAAGACCAAGACCAGCAGAACAGCAGGGTGGAGGTCATCGTGGAGCCCAGGACGGCGTCATCGTCAGAGCCTTTGATAGCGGTAAACCAACTTTAGTCAGGATAAGTGTACTAGATGTTCCCCTTCAAAATGGTCAATTGTTGGTGCCCTTCCCGCTTATTATTTTTTTTGACTATGAGCTGTGGGGCAAAACCCCCACAACATATCAAAACTTTATTAAAGCCAGGCAACAGTTACAACAACATGATTACAAGGGGTAACCGAAAGTAAAGAAGAAAAACAAAATAAAGAAAAGGCTAAAACTTAAGGGGGCAAGAAAGAAATCCACTTGAGTAACTCATCCTTGTAGCCAGATTTGATTCTATGCTGCATCAGAGTAATGTCATGCCTGAAAGCTCCTCTCCATTTATTGAAGCTTGCCCTCTCACCTCTGAACACCTTGGCATTTCTGATGATCCAAATATTCCAGCAGGCAATAAAAACTACTTGAGTGAAAAAGGGCTTATCAAAACTTCTCCTTGCTTGGATGACTAATTCAGACATTGAATTTCCAGCCGACCAATCAATCTACAAATAATTCCAACTCTGACACTGAAGTTGCAGTTTAAAAAGAGATGGTCTCTGGTTTCTCTCACTTGAAGGGGGCATAGCCTACAATTAACACCATCATCCATGTGCCAGTGCCTTCTATCAACCATATCCTTAGTGTTGAGTCTGTCCATGATGAGCATCTATGCAAAAACCTTGATCTTGATAGTGCAAGAGGATTTCCAGATCCAGCACAGCAAGTGGTTGAATGTTTCATTCTGAAAAACATGACCATAGAACAGCTTAGGTTTGTAAACCTTGGAAGAGCCCTGCCATAACCATAAATCCTTACAAGTGTCATCTCTTCTATGGGAGACTAACATATCTCTTATCAAGTTTAACTCATCAAAAGCTTGAGCAGACAAAGGTAGCTGGAAGTGTTGGTACAAGTCCATTGAATTGAAGATGTCCTTAACAGAAATCCATGGATCCCTGGCAAAAGAGAATAATCTTGGGAATCTAGACAGCAAGCTAGAAACTTCATTGCCAAGATTCCAATTATCAGACCAAAAAAGAGCAGTGTCCCCAGCATTGACTTGCACCCAGCAACAGTCCCTAAAATTCTGCAAGACCTTGCAAATATCCTTCCACCAGAAAGAGCCACAAGAAGTTGTTCCCTGGGGCATTCCATCATCATAATATGAGTCCCAAATTAAGGACACCCAAGGAAGGTCTTTCCTATTAAGAAAGTTACTAGCATGCTTGAGAAGCAAAGCCACATTCTGAACACCCAGGTTCAAAATACCAAGACCACCCTTGTTTTTTGGCCTACAAATCTATTCCCAAGCAGCAAGAGATGGTGAAGGCTCCTCCCTATTTTTTCTCCACAGACATTGTCTTTGAATTATTTCCAGCTGCTTGAGGATTCCAGCAGGAACCGCCAGGCTTCCCATAAAAAAGATTGGCATGGAAGACAAAGCAGAATTTAAGAACTGCAGTCTCTCACCTTGATTAAGGAATGAGGAGCTGGCAGTCCTCCTCCTCTCCATACAATCCACAAGAGGCATAAAGTCCACCATCTTTGGCCTTGTAGTACCCACAGGCAAACCAAGATAAGTAAAAGGCATCTTTCCAATTTGGCATCCAAAAGCAGAAGCAAGATCTGTCATGATTGCATCTTCAACATTTATAGGAATGATAAAAGACTTATGGTAGTTAACATCAAGACCTGTGGACTGAGAGAACACCAACAGCATGTCCTTCAGTGCTAGAAGTTGTTGCCTGTCAGCAGGAAGGATGATCAGAGTATCATCAGCATATTGAATGATAGGGTAGTCTTGATCATGGCAGGGAATAGGTAGCTTTAGGATCCCCTTGCTAAACATATCATTAATCACTGTTTGCAGAAGATCAGCAGCTATTACAAAGAGAAGAGGAGAAACAGGGTCCCCCTGTCTAACTCCTTTCTTGCAAATAAATTTCCTCCCAGGCACACCATTCAGGAGGACAGAAGAAGTACCAGTGGCAAGTAGCTGCTTCATCCATAGGATCCACTTTTCATTAAAACCTTTGTGCCTTAGAATTTGGAAGATAGCTTCATGCCTAACAGAGTCAAAGGCCTTCTCATAGTCCAATTTGAGGATCACAATTGGCCTCTTTGACTGATGGCATTGATGCAGATACTCAAAGGTCCAACCAATGTAGTCCTGAATTGTTCTTATCTTAATGAAACCATACTGATTCTTATGGATGCATTTCATGATTATCCTCTGAAACCTATTGGCAGCCATCTTAGAGAGGAATTTCAGACCCATGCTTGTGAGAGAAATAGCCCTATAGTCCCCACTTCCTCTGGTGATAGTTTCTTGGGAATCAGAGTAATAAAAGAACTATTAATGTTGTCCAGCACTACAGTCACCTCATGAAAAGCATGAGCCAGATCATAGAAATCACTTGAAATAATGTGCCAGCACCTCTTGAAGAATAGACCATTAAAGCCATCAGGTCCAGGTGCTTTATCCACAGGCATATGCTTGACCCACATCATCCATTTCCTCTTTTTCAAAAGGTTTAGTAAGCACATACAGGCCATCCACTGGAGTTATTAGAGATGCTAAATCAAAACCCATTACAATCCCTCTAGAAGTGCCCATTCTGTTCTTGAAGCAGCTCCAAATAATTACAGCCATTTGATCATGGTCAGAGACCACAGAGCCATCAGGTAATTTAAGACTAGCAATTGAATTTCTCCTGTGCCTCTCAGTGGCCATGGCATGAAAAAACTTGGTGTTCTCACCCCCAACCTTAATATACCTGATAGTGCATCTCTTTTTCCAGTACATGCAGTGCAAGTGCAAAAGCTTTTCCAAATGGACCTTCACAATCTTTCTGAAATTGAACTCCTGTCTAAACAGGGGCCTCCATTCCTCCAGCTCATCTAGAAGGAAGACCACATGATTACACTTGCTAATCAGCAGTTTCAACTTGGAAACATTCATTTGCCATCTCTTAAGGCACATTCTTAGATGCTTAAACTTGTCAGCAATCTTAGCAGTAATGTGAGTCTTCCTACATGGGACTAGCCAAGATGATTCAACACAATCCATAAAGCCCTCTAGTTCCAACCAATAGTTTTCAAACCTAAAGAGATTTGATTTAGGTATGGTTGTCTTGATTGAGACTAAGCAAGGGATATGGTCAGAGGCAGTCATGGCCAGGGGCAAAACTTCAGTCATTGGATAGTCAGTAATCCAATAGCAACATACTAAATGATCAAGTGCTAGGCTAACGGAATGGGTCATGTCAATCACATCATTCTCCTAATGATGTGATCCCGTCAATCAAATGACAACACATGTCTATGGTTAGGAAACATAACATCTTTGATTAATGAGCTAGTCAAGTAGAGGCACACTAATGACATTATGTTTGTCTATGTATTCACACATGTATCATGTTTCCGGGTAATACAATTCTAGCATGAATAATAAACATTTATCATGATATGAGGAAATAAATAATAACTTTATTATTGCCTCTAGGGCATATTTCCTTCAGCGCCGGCCTGTGCAGTGTCCTAGTTTCCCCTTTGGTGCAAAGGGGGCAAGCACAGGACAAGGCATCAGGAAAAGGTTACCGTTTCGGTGCAACAAGACCAAGACCAGCAGAAGCAGGGTAGAGGTCATCGTGGAGCCCAGGACGGTGTCATCGTCAGATCCTTTGACAGCCGTAGACCAACTTTAGTCAGGGTAAGTGTACAAAATGGCCAATTGTTGGCGCCCTTCCCGCTCATTATTTGGGAAGAGGCCCAGGGCCTCCCTCTATAAATAGAGCTAGCCACCACAGGGCAAGAGAGAGAGAGAGAGAGAGAGAGAGAGAGAGAGAGAGAGAGAGAAGCGATTGAACTCACCCAAGCAGTTCATCACACCAGCTCAAGAACAGCCCCTCGCGAGTCTGTTCCCCCTTTGTATTGTTCATCATCAGCCCCTGAGGCAATCCACCATACAACACACTGGAGTAGGGAATTACACCACAATGGTGGCCTGAACCAGTATAAACCTTGTGTCCCTTGTGTGTTCTTCTTTCTAGCTTAGATTCCTTGCGAGCCTTCGAGACGTGAGCTGGTAGGGGAAAGATCCTCGTGCGCACCCCAGAGTTCGAACCTCAAG
This sequence comes from Triticum aestivum, assembly GCF_018294505.1. Classification (NCBI taxonomy): domain Eukaryota; kingdom Viridiplantae; phylum Streptophyta; class Magnoliopsida; order Poales; family Poaceae; genus Triticum; species Triticum aestivum. The sequence goes on from NC_057807.1 coordinate 245,588,672, forward strand.
GGTCTGCCGGAACCCGAAATCCGACATTTGGCGCGCCAGGTAGGGGTGCGCCGGAATCTTTCTTCCGTTGTTCGTGTGTGATCTTCAGTTGTATCCATGGCTGACGCTCGTCGGGCTCGCGCCGAGCGTCGGGCTGCTCTCGCCACCTGCGTCGCCCAGACGGCGCCCGTCGGCGGACGCCCCCTTCGTTCCCCGTCGCCTGCCGCCAGCGCCGCGCTAGTGCCCCCGGTCATGGCAGCTCTCCTGGGCGGCTCACAGGCACCACCTTCGAGCCGCCACATCAAGCCTTTCACCCGCCGGACCGGCACCGCCTCCAAGCGCCGAGAAACCCCCCGGGCTGGGTGGCGCCGAAGGCCGAACTGACCTTCTGCTCGGATGATCACCCCTCCAACCTAGCCTGTTCGGGCGCGCTCCCGATGCTATACACCCCCACCATCTGCCAAGTGGTCATCACCAGGACCCTCATCGACGGTGGTGCTGGCCTCAGTGTGCTCTCGGTGGAAGCCTTCAGCCTCCTCCACGTATCGCCAGAGCGGCTTCAGCCCAGCAGGCCCTTCTTGGGCGTCGGAGGCGGTTCCACCGACTCCTTGGGACAGATCCGCCTCCCGGTAACCTTCGGCACCTACGACAACTTCCGCACGGAGCTGATCGACTTCGACATCGCCCCCATCGGTCTCCCGTACAAGGCCATCCTCGGCTACCCAGCCTTGGCCCGGTTCATGGCTGTGACTCACCCGGCATACAACCTCATGAAGATGCCCGGGAGCAACAGCGTCCTTACCGTGTCCGGGGACACCGGAGATGTGTTGCAGGCGCTCAAGCTTGCTTTCAAGACGGCCGCGGTGGCGCAACCCGCCAGCACAGATGTCCTCGAGCCCAAGGGGGCTGCGCCAGCTAAAAAAGCAGCTATTCAGCCAAGACAAGGCGGAGACCAAGCAGGTACCGGTCGACGAGGATGGACCCACCGGCGCTACCTTCACCATAGGCGCCAACCTTGAGCCTGAGCAGGAGGAGGCCCTGGTCAGGTTCCTAAGAGGCCCTGAGCAGGAGCAGAAGGTGTTTGCATGGGAGCCTAATCAGCTGGCAGGGGTCCCAAGGGATGTAATTCAACATCATCTCAACGTGTGCCCCAACGTGCGCCCCGTGAAGCGGAAGGCAAGGCCGCAGTCCACTGAAAAGCAGGCCTTCATCATCCAAGAGACCTGCAATTTAGAAGCAGTAGGAGTCATTCATGAGGTCCACTACCCTGATTGGCTGGCCAACCCTGTTGTCGTGCCAAAAAAGGGAGGAAAGGAACGCATGTGTGTCGACTTCACCAACCTCAACAAGGCCTGCCCGCAGGATCCATTCCCGCTTCCTCGCATCAACCAGATCGTCGACTCTACCGCTGAATGTGACCTATTGTGCTTCCTGGATGCCTTCTCGGGCTATCATCAGATCAAGATGGCGCTAGAGGACGTGGAGAAAACGGCCTTCCTGACCCCGTGTGGAGTGTACTGCTATACCTGCATGCCATTTGGGTTGCGCAACGCAGGCGCGACCTTTCAGCGGCTGATGCACATCGCCCTAGGCCGATAGCTTAGGAGGAACATTGAAGCTTACGTCGATGACATTGTGGTGAAGTCTCGGGAGGCGAAAACCCTGATACAAGACTTGGAAGAAACCTTCGCGAGCCTCAATGAAGTGGATCTGCGGCTCAACCCGGAGAAGTGCGTGTTCGAAGTCCCCTCGGGCAAGCTCATGGGCTTCCTCATGTCCCACAGGGGCATCGAGGCCAACCTGGAGAAGGTCAAGGCAGTCGAAGACATGAGCCCGCCGAAGACCCTCAGATAAATGCAGAAGCTCACTGGGCGTGTAACCGCGCTAGGACGTTTCATCTCCAAGCTGGGGAAGCGAGCACTGCCCTTCTTCCAGCTGATGAAGAAGAAAGGCCCCTTCGAATGGACTGAAGAGGCCGACAAGGCATTCCAAGATCTCAAGAGGTACCTTACCAGCCCTCCAGTGATGGTAGCTCCGCGCCGTCGGGAGCCCTTGGTGCTCTACCTTGTAGCCACCCCCTATTCCGCTAGCGCAGCCCTGGTGGCATTTAGAGAGGAGCGCCGGACCACGGCCGCAGCCACAGTCCCGGCCGAAGCAGAGCAAGGCCAGGAAGGCATCGCGAAGACCGCGACCATGGCAAAACAGGATCAGCCTCATCAGAGGAACGCACCCGGAGCGTAGGAGGCCCCCACAGGTGACCAAGCGCTGGGGGCTATGTCGTCTCAGGAGGTACCACAACCTCCAGAGGACGCGGGCCGCGCCAGCACCCCCAACCTCGTCGAGCACCCGGTATACTTCATCAGCACGGTGCTGCGGGACGCAAGGGCGCGGTACCCCATGCCCCAAAAGCTCCTCCTCGCACTATTAGTGGCCTCGCGCAAGCTGCGGCACTACTTTGAAGGCCACCACATCAAGGTCATCTCAGCCTACCCCCTTGAAAGGGTACTCAGGAGCCCCAACTCAGCTGGGAGGGTCGCCGAATGGAACATCGAACTGCAAGCGTTCCAGCTGGAATTCAGCACGACCAAGGTCATTAAGGGAGCTGCGCTTGCAGATTTCATGGCGCAATGGACAGAGGCACCGGGGCTCAAAACGGGCGAGGACCGGTCGCTTTCCCCAGGAAGTGAAGCGCCGGACGACTGGGGTGATGTACTTCAATGGAGCATTCTCACGGAAGGTCGCGGGGCTAGCGCAGTGCTCATATCCCCCACACAAGACAAGCTTTACTATGCTGTGCAGCTCTGCTTCTAGCATGGGGAGAAGGTCTCCAACAACATAGCAGAATACGAGGGCCTGATAGCGGGCTTGAAGGCTGCCGTCGCCTTGGGGGTAAAGCGAATCACCATCAAGGGTGATTCGCAACTCCTCGTCAACTTCTCCAACAAAGTATACGAGCCGAAGGACGAGCACATGGAAGCGTATCTCACGGAGGTCCGCAGGATAGAGAAAGAGTTTTGGGGGTTGGAGTTACAGCACGTGCCCCGCGGCACCAACCAAGAGGCTGATGACATCGCCAAGAGGGCATCCAGGCGGCTGCCTCAGGAGCCTGGCGTCTTCGAGGAGCGACTCTTCAAAACTTCGGTGGCACCATCACTACCAAGCACGGCACAACCTTGGGAGGAGCTCCCTCAGCCGCCGGCCTATGGCCCGGCCTCAGGGGCATGCTTGCTCCTGGCGCTGGAACCTCGGGAAGGATGCTGCACCGCAGAGTTCAAGGATTACTTGATGCAGGGGACCCTGCCGGAGAAGGAGGAGGACGCGGAGCATGTGGCGTGGCAGGACACAGCCTACTGCATCAAGGACGGAGAGCTCTACCGGAAGCGACCAAATGACGTGTCCTTAGGTTGCATTTCCAGGGAGCAAGGAAGGGAGCTGCTGGCGGACATACACGGTGGAGACTATGGGCACCACTCATCATCACAAACCCTCGTCGGGAAGGTGTTCCGCAGCGGGTTCTACTGGCCCACAACACTCAATGACGCTGTTGAGCTGGTGAAGGCTTGTGAAGCCTGCCAATTCCACGCCAAGCAGATCCATCATCAGGCTCAGGGCCTGCAGACCATATCCCTCTCATGGCTGTTCGTGGTCTGGGCGTTGGACATCCTGGGCCCGTTCCCTCGGGCGCCAGGGGGCTATCGTTACCTCTATGTTTCCATGGACAAGTTCACCAAGTGGGCTGAGGTGGAAGTTGTCCGCACCATTCCCGCAGGCTCCGCAGTCAAGTTCATCAGGGGCCTCGTGAGCCGATTTGGGGTGCCTAACCGCATCATCACCGACAACGGTTTGCAATTCACCAGCAATCTCTTCAAAACGTACTGTGCTAACCTTGGAACGCAGATATGCTACGCTTCAGTAGCACACCCCCGAAGCAATGGCCAGGACGAGCGAGCCAACGCGGAAGTCCTGAGGGGCCTCAAAACCCGGACCTTCGAGAAGAAGCTGGAGGCCTGCGGCAGGGGCTGGTACGACGAGCTCTAGTCTGTGTTGTGGTCTATCCGCACGACCGCTACCAAGTCGACTGGCGAAACCCCGTTCTTCCTTGTCTACGGAGCTGAGGCCGTCCTCCATCACTAGGTCAGGCATCGTTCCGCACGGGTCCTGGCGTTCGACGAGATGCAGCGGGACGCCATGCGGGGGACGGATCTCGTGCTGGGGGAGGAACACCGTCGAGAGGCCGCGCTGCGGGTGGCAAGGTATCAACAGGCGCTGTAGCGATACCAATGCCGCAACATCCACCCCAGCACTCTTGAGGTAGGGGACCTCGTGCTCAGACGGGTCCTCTCCAGGGAGGGGTTGCACAAGCTCTCTCCCATGTGGGAGGGCCCATTCAAGTTTGTTCATGTTTCCAGGCCCGGCTCTGCGCGCTTGGAGACCCAGGAGGGGGTACCCATCCAGAACGCGTGGAACATTCAACATCTCCGAAGGTTCTACCCCTGAGCGAGGCCCAGTGCCTATGGAAAAGGCTCGGTGCCTGTGAAGAAGGCCAATGCCTGTGAAGCTGCCGCATTTTGGAAAAGGCCCGGTGCCTGTGAAGAAGGCCAATGCCTGTGAAGCTGCTGCATTTTGGAAAAGGCCCGGTGCCTGTGAAGAAGGCCAATGCCTGTGAAGCTGCCACATTTTGGAAAAGGCCCGGTGCCCCTGAAGAAGGCCAATGCCTGTGAAGCTCGCTGCCCGTGACACTCTCACGTCATAATGAGTGGGGTTGTACACGCCCCGGAGTCTCCACAGTGCCGCCCTCGAGCCTCGGGTGCTCCCGCCCACGCCCAGTGGCAGCACTTAGCTCCGCGCTGGTGAGAAGACATCGAAGACTAGATTAGGTGCCGGACGCAGCTTTTTCATTTGCTTTCTGCAGTTGGCTTGTTCGTTCCTATTTGAAGTTTTATTGGAGCTGTTGCCGTCTCTAGCTTGTGACTCTTTGCCTTTTTTACTCACTTGCCTCGTTTTCTCTCGCGCAAGTCTCGCGAGGGAGTTGCACAGGCACCCTCGCGTGTGTTTTCTGCCCCAGTCGTTTGAGGCTTTCCTATCCGAGTCCGCTACGGGAGCACCCCTCCCAGTCCGTGCCCCACGGGCGTCGCGACGCGAGCACATGACCTGGGTCGGTCGCCCCCACAACCGAGACCGGAAGCTACCCCTCCTGACTAATCCATGCAGGACATGAAGCGCACAGCGAGGCCTCGGCCTTAGAAGGCGGGGACCACGACAAGCCTTCCCAAGCTAAGTAGTTCTCGCACACGGGCATGTGGCACGGGAACACAACACAGAAATAGCGAAAACAGCATGATAATTAACAACAACAGTTCAACACGCCCCCGCGGGGCCCAATACTACTTTCTTTTTGTGCAGGGAAGGAGGAAAAACAAAAGAGTGAAGTGCACTGTAGGTCCTTGAACTATTTCAGGGGTGTCACGTAGGTCCTCGAACTATGAAAATTGTCATCCAAGTCCTCGAAGTGCAGTAAGTGTGTCATTCAGGTCCAAAATCTCCCTGACCCCCTCTAACCGGCCAGCTGGCAACGTTAAACATGAACAATGAAACATTGAAATGTGAACAGTAAAACAGCCTTAAGTTCCGAGCATCATTTCTGCACGTGATGAACTGTGTACGATGAACAGTAAAATAAAAAAAATCTGAAAATCTTTGGCATCGAAGATACCCAGTTGTATGAACGGTAAAAAATGTTCATTAATTCAGAAAAATGTTCGCGAATGTGAATTTGGAAAAAATATACGCGACTCTAAAAAAATGTTCGCGAACGATGAATTTGGAAAAAATATTCGCGACTTCAAAAAAATGTTCGCGAATGATGAATTTGGAAAGAATATTCGAGACTTTAATTAAAATGTTCGCAACTTTAAAGAAATGTTCGTGAACGATGAATTTGGAGAAAATATTCGTGAATTTAAAAAAATTATTCGCGACTTTAGGAAAATGTTCGCGAACGATGAATTTGGAAAAATTATTCGTGACTTTAAAAAAATGTTGAAGTCGCATATATTTGTGGTTCGCGAACATTTTTTTAATCTCGCGAACATTTTTTCCATACTTGCGAACATATTTTCAAATTTATTGTTTGTGAACATTTTTATAAAGTTGAGAATAACTTTTCATATTCGCTAACATTTTTTTTGAATTAATGAACATTTTTTACTGTTCACGCACCAGGGTATCTTCGGTGCCAAAGAATTCCAGATTTTTTTTGATTTTTACTGTTCAGCACATACAGAAATGATGTTGGAACTGGTACACTATTTTACTGTTCACAATTTACTGTTTAGTGTTCACGGTTAACGGCGCCAGCTGGCTAGTTAGAGGGGGTTAGGGAAATTTTGGACCTCAATGATACACTTACTGCAGTTTGAGGACCTGGATGATGATTCTTATAGTTCGAGGACCTACATGACACCCTTGAAATAGTTCGAGGACCTACATTGCACTTCACTCAAAACAAAATAGGCACGACTTGCTCGGCATCAAATCATGGCGAGGGCTCGTACTGCCCCCGGAGCTCAATCAGATCCCTTCTCTTGCTTCACCGAGGTGCGATGGCGGACTGACCTTCTACCTTCCCCCAGGCGGGCGCAGGGGCTGGTAGCAGCCACCACTAGAGGAGCTGCTATCTGAAGGAGCGTCACCGAAGCTTGGCGAGTCCCGAGCGCCGCTGACCGCGCGCCAGCCGCCACCTTCATCCTGATCGACGCCGGGGCTGGGCACACGGCCGCGGTCATCGTCTTCGGGGCAGCACCCAGCACGGCGACCATCTTCCCCGAACACCCTCAAATAGAGGGTGGCATCGCCGTCGAACTTGAAGTGCAGGGTGCATCGCTAGCTCAGGCCACGCGCACGTTCAAACGTTTGCCAGCTGCGGGTCAGGGACGCATTCCCGGCGACGGAGACCTCCAGTGAAGCCCAGGAGGCCCTGCTGCAGCAACCGTCCGCCTGAAGCCAGAGGCCGCCCGGAGCGCAGACCAGAAGTTCACCTACAAAGAAGCAGGGAAGCTGGAGCCAGGTGCCAGTCGGGTCCGCTGACCACACGACGAACTCCGGCAGCACCTCTGCCGAGCGGAAGCGCGGCCTAGGTGGTCGCGCAGCCACGACGTTCCTCCCATCGGCGACCGGGCGCTCATCGCCGCGCAGGGGATAGTCTCCACGACCGCGGGAAGCACCTGCGGAGGCTGTAGGATGCTTGCGAGGGTGGCCCCGGCCGCGCTTGGTTAGAGGAGAGTCGGGCCCTTCCCGACGAGCCTTTCCCTTCTCCTCGGCCGAGAACCTCTTCGGCGGTGCCATGGGGATGGCGAGTAGCTGGGATGGAGAGAAAGGAGTGGCAGGAAGGAATGGACTGAAAGGGATCACGCCATTCCGTACTTATAGCCGAAGAAGGCCAACCGCCGCCTCCATGATCGCAGGTAATCATGACCCATTTTTGCACGCAGGGACTTGTCAAGTCACGCGGTTGCTGAGGCGTCGTGGGGAAGCGGAGACGCCCACGTCCAATCTATCACCACATGGCACCCAAGGCCGCAGGCTATTGGGGCCCGCGGCGCTTCGCACTTGCCCCTTCGCTTCCCTGCTAAGCCAAGTCCGGGCGCGCCTTGGGCCCGGGGACTACTGTCGGCGTTTTGGGAACGGGGGTCCCCAGAATTGCCTGCCTGCGGCCTGCGGCGTGGCTCGAGAGAAGGCCAAGTGCAGCCCAGCTTCATCAGCTCAAGCTCAAGACCCTCGCGAGGGGCCAAGCCTCGCGGGGCGGATGACAGGAAGCTTCCACAGGAGTAGCCTCATCAGGCAGGCTCGCGAGGAGGCGGAGAGATCAAGGCAAGGGCACCTCGCAAGGAGCCCGTGACGCAAGCCATGACGATCGAGACCAAGCGGGTGCCTGTTGGGGAACGTAGTAATTTCAAAAAAATTCCTACGCACACGCAGGATCATGGTGATGCATAGCAACGAGAGGGGAGAGTGTTGTCCACGTACCCTCGTAGACCGCAAGCGGAAGAGTTATGACAACGCGGTTGATGTAGTCGTACGTCTTCACGATCCGACCGATCCAGGTATCGAACATACGACACCTCCGAGTTCAGCACACGTTCAGCTCGATGACGATCCCCGGATTCCAATCCAGCAGGGTGTCGGGGATGAGTTCCGTCAGCACGATGGCGTCATGACGATGATGATGATCTACCGACGCAGGGCTTCGCCTAAGCACCGCAACGATATGACCGAGGTGTAATATGGTGGATGGGGGCACCGCACACGGCTAAGGAACGATCACGAAGATCAACTTGTGTGTCTTGGGGTGCCCCCTACCCCCGTATATAAAGGAGCGAGGGGGGAGGCCGGCCGGCCCTAGGGGCCGCGCCAAGGAGGACTACCCTTTCCTAGTCCCACTAGGAAGGAGGAAGGGGAAAGGAAAGAGAGGGACAGGGAGAGGGAAAGAGGGGCCGCGCCCCCCTCCCCTAGTCCAATTCGGACTCCCCATGGGGGGGCCACCTCCTGGGCTGCTTCCCTCTCTCTCCCCTCAGGCCCAGTAAAGCCCAATACTTCCCCGAGGGGTTTCGGTAACCCCTCCGGCACTCCAGTTTTCTCCGAAATCACCCGGAACACTTTCGGGGTCCGAATATAGTCGTCCAATATATCAATCTTTATGTCTCGACCATTTCGAGACTCCTCGTCATGTCTGTGATCACATCCGGGACTCCGAACAAACTTCGGTACATCAAAACTTATAAACTCATAATAAAACTGTCATTGTAACATTAAGCGTGCGGACCCTACGGGTTCGAGAACTATGTAGACATGACCTAGAACTGTTTCCGGTAAATAACAAATAGCGGAACCTGGATGCTCATATTGGCTCCTACATATTCTAGGAAGATCTTTATCGATCAAACCGCATAACAACATACGTTGTTCCCTTTGTCATCGGTATGTTACTTGCCCGAGATTCGATCATCGGTATCCGATACCTAGTTCAATCTCGTTACCGGCAAGTCTCTTTACTCTTTACGTAATGCATCATTCCGTAACTAACTCATTAGCTACATTGCTTGCAAGGCTTATAGTGATGTGCATTACCGAGAGGGCCCAGAGATACCACTCCGACAATCAGAGTGACAAATCCTAATCTCGAAATACGCCAACTCAACATGTACCTTCGGAGACACCTGTAGAACTCCTTTATAATCACCCAGTTACGTTGTGAGGTTTGGTATCACACAAAGTGTTCCTCCGGTAAACGGGAGTTGCATAATCTCATAGTTGTAGGAACTTTGTATAAGTCATGAAGAAAGCAATAGCAACATACTAAATGATCAAGTGCTAGGCTAACGGAATGGGTCATGTCAATCACATCATTCTCCTAATGATGTGATCCCATTAATCAAATGACAACACATGTCTATGGTTAGGAAACATAACCATCTTTGATTAATGAGCTAGTCAAGTAGAGGCACACTAGTGACATTATGTTTGTCTATGTATTCACACATGTATCATGTTTCCGGGTAATACAATTCTAGCATGAATAATAAACATTTATCATGATATGAGGAAATAAATAATAACTATATTATTGCCTCTAGGGCATATTGTCACGCCCAAGATGCGACCCTATCCTAAAGGAACTCGAAGGTCCCACCAAGGATAGAAGCCCATCTTGGAGACGCTTTTGCAAGGTGGATATCATTACATCAACATTACATAATAGATGGGGATACATCCAATACATACAATGTCACATGAATACAACAATACAACATACAAGAACAACATTCAACTACGGATGAATCATAAACAGAAACTCAAACAATATCCACCCTGCTAGCCCAGGCTGCCGACCTGGAACCTATCCCCTGATCGGAGAAGGAGAAGAAGAAACTCAACGCAAGCAAGCATCGCTCTCGCGTCATGATCATCGCAACCTGTACCTGCAACTGTTGTTGTAGTAATCTGTGAACCACGAGGACTCAGCAATCCCATTACCATGGGTATCAAGACTAGCAAAGCTTAATGGGAAAGGAAGGGGTAAAGTGGTGAGGTTGCAGCAGCGACTAAGCAAGTATGGTGGCTAGCCAACGCAAATCAGAGCGAGAAGAGAGCAAGCGGAACGGTCGTGAAGCTAGCAATAATCAAGAGGTGATCCTGAACACCTACTTACGTCAAACATAACCCAGAAATCGTGTTCACTTCCCGGACTCTGCCGAGAAGAGACCATCACGGCTACACACGCGGTTGATGCATTTTAATTCGGATCTGGTGTCAAGTTATCTACAACCGGACATTAACAAATTCTCATCTGCCACATAACCGCGGGCACGGCTCTCGAAAATTTATACCCTGCAGGGGTGTCCCAACTTAGCCCATGACAAGCTCTCGCGATCAATGAAGGAATAGACCTTCTCCCAGGAAGACCCGATCAGTCTCAGAATCCCGGTTTACAAGACATTTCGACAATGGTAAAACAAGACCAGCAAAGCCGCCCGATGCGCCGACAATCCCGATAGGAGCTGCACATATCTCATTCTCAGGGCAACACCGGATAAGTCAAGCTACGAGTAAAACCAGACTTCGAGTTTCCCCGAGGTGGCCCCACAGGCTGCTCAGTTCAGACCAACACTTAGACAAGCACTGGCCTGGGGGGGCTAAAATAAAGATGACCCTTGGGTTAATTACTCCCAAGGGAAAAGGTAGGTGGTGGTGAGGCAAATGGTAAAACCAAGGTTGGGCCTTGCTGGACAAGTTTTATTCAAAGCGAACTGTCAGGGGGGTCCCATAAATCACCCGACCGCGTAAGGAACGCAAAATCCGGGAACATAACACCGGTATGACGGAAACTAGGGCGGCAAGAGTGGAACAAAACACCAGGCAGAAGGCCGAGCCTTCCACCCTTTACCAAGTATATAGATGCATTAATAATATAAGAGATATTGTGATATCCCAACATAACCCTGTCCACCATGGAGAAATCTTCAACTTCACCTGCAACTAGCAACGCTATAAGAGGGGCTGAGCAAAAGCGGTAACATAGCCAAACAACGGTTTGCATAGGAAAGGTGTCAAAGGTTAGAGGTTCATGGCAATATGGGATGGCTTGATAAACAGGTAATAGGTAGCGCAGGATAGCGATAGAACGAAGAAACTAGCATAGCAATGATAGTAGTGAGATCCAGGGTAGCAGTCATCTTGCTTGAAATCCCGCTAGGAAGCAGAACGAGTCCATGAAGAATATGAAGCCACGAAGACGAACCACACGTAGACGAACGCATCCTCACGATCGCAACGAAAAGGGAACTATCGAGAAGAAGCACACAACATGGTAAACACACCACACATGAACAAGACATGAAGCACAACAAGCATGATGCATGACCAAGCTACATGAAGCTACTCATGGCAAGAGATGATGCAAACAAGAACAACACATCAAGGCAAGTTTAAATGAGGCCGGGAACAACATATAACAATTCCGGTAAGTCCTCATATGCAAATTTCGAAATTGGTCCAGAACTGAATAAACATTATGTTCAAGTAGTTAAACATCAAGTTAAGATGCACCAAGATGATCTACACGAAATTCTAGTCAAGTTACATATAAAGTTCATTAGATTCGGAGCTACGGCCTAGAAGATATGAGCAAAACAAGTTAAACATGCCATTGAAGCAAAATGCACCCAAACATCAAACAAACACCTCAAAACAAGGATGCAACATTATAACATGAAACTACATGCAAAATCAAGCAAGTTTCATATAGAGCACACTCAAAACGGAGCAACGGTTCAACACACACACACTATACAAGTGATAGCAACAATCTCTCCATAACAGCAACTAGGCATATTGCAAGCATCAAAACAACATGCTACAACACCCCAACATAATAACAAAAGGCATGGTCATGAAGTACAAGCATAACAAAACATGAACACTGAGCTATCTCCAGAAATCACTAGAACATGCTCCGAAACACATGGTAAGATTGCAAATAATAACAGTTTCAGACTTTGCAGAAATAACATCAGGTTGCAATGTTTAGAGCAAGCAAACAACATGTTACAGGAACTTAACACGGCAAACAAAGGCATGGCATGAATCTACTAATTGCATAGATCAAAAGTCCCTTATTGACCATGAGCCAAAAAGGCATAGAAAATATGATGGCACCCATGTAAACATGGCAAGTGATATTACAGATTCATACATGGCAGAAACAACAATAAGTAGGCATGTTGGTGAGCTTGAACCACTCACCACAGAGCAATACATGGCATGGCAAGGCAATCAAAAGTAAGAAGGCATGTTTATGAAGCTAAGCATGGCAATAACAAGTTCATAGGGTGCATGGATCACTAGGAAAACACATGGGAACAAGTGAACTTAAAGTTAACAGGCTGATAGCAACATTATGAAGCAACTTTGGATCAAGATAACAACATGTTCCAGCAGGCTATAATTGCAACCAAGGGCATGAATGGATAGAGCAAGACATGTAGATAAAAACATGTTTATAGAGCATCTCCAGATTATGCATAGAATGATTAGTAGCAACATGTTAACATAGCAACAAAATATAAGAGAATCTGTCAGGAAAACAGAACAGCAACTACCCTACTTAGCAAGCTTGATACACTCAGCACACAACTCGCAAAAATACATGGCATACACCCCTGGAAAGATGGCATGGCATAGATCAACATACATGTAGACATCAAACTCATAGGATGCACACATCAATCATGGCAAAAATGACAAATGAGCAAGTTATAACAGTTTCAGCAGATTAACATCAACATGCACTCTTCCAACAGCATTTCGGGCATCAAGATGATCTCAAATGAAAATGATGCAATGAGATAAAATGAAGTACTCATTGAGGCGAACAATTTGACATATTACACGCACAAAACGGTGCTACGGATGCAGAGATACAGCATGATGAACATGGCATGATTATGTCAGAAATCTGGGACTTAGTCATTTTTCAGAAAAAAAAAACATGAGAGCGTCGGATTGCAAAATGACGCACGGGTGCGGGATAGCGGGGGCTGCTCACCATGGGCCAAGCCCAGTATAGGAGGATGCGAACTGGGCCGGGGAAGGCGCACCGGGCCGGACGGAGCTGGGCCAGCCCCACGCGGTGGCCCACGCGGGTGAGGGAGCGAGGAGGCGCGGTCCTCCCGATCCGATCGGGATCGAGAAGAGCGGCGGCGGCGTGCCGGTGCTCCAGCGAGCAGGCGACGGCGGGGCGAGCGGAGGAGGCGGAGGGGGCCGGGAAAAGCGCGGCGGCGGGGCAGAGGAGGACGGTGGCGGAGCGACCGGCGGGCACGCGGCGCGAGGCGCGCGGCGACCGGGCCTGGCGGGCGCTGTCGGCGGCGAAGGCGCGGATCTGGCGAGGCAAGGTGGCGCCGGCGAGGCGTGGCGGTCGGGGGCGCGGGCGACCCCGGGCGGCGACGGAGCAGATCCGGGCCCCGCGGGCCTGGCGCGGGCCCCGCGGGCCGGCGGAGGCGGGCGGGGGCGGCGGACAGGTGGCACGAGGGGAGTGGCTGCGGCGGCCGGCGCGGACGTGTCCGGCGCGGGCGGACGCGTCCGGCTGTGGGAGGAAGGGGAAAATTAGGGTTTCGGGGGAAAATCATCCGAAAATGGAAAGGGGAAGACGTTTTTATAGGTGGAGGGAGCTAGGAGAGTCCAAATGAGGAGCGGTTTTCGGCCACGCGATAGTGATCGAACGACCGAGAGCATGGAGGGGAGTTAGGTGGGTTTTGGGCCACTTTGGAAGGGGTGTTGGGTTGCAACAAAAGAGGCCTTTACGGTTACCCGGTTAACCGTTGGAGTATCAAACGACCTCCAAATGGCACGAAACTTGACAGGCGGTCTACTGGTGCTATACCAAGGCCGCTTGGCAAACCTCGGGCCATTCCGAGAAAGTTTAATACCCGCTCACAACAGGAGACGAAAGGGAGACGCCGGGGGACATAGGAGTGCCGGATTGCAAAACGGACAACGGGGAAAAAGCTCAGATGCATGAGACGAACACGTATGCGAAATGAGATGCACATGAAGACATGATATGAAATGCATATGATGACATGGCAAAGTGCAACACACAAGCAAATGACATGGCAACAACGACGAATAACTGGCAGACACCTGGCGCAACGAATCCGGGGTGTTACACATATTTCCTTCAGTCTCCCACTTACACTAGAGTCAATAATCTAGATTACACAGTAATGATTCTAACACCCATGGAGTCTTGGTGATGATCATGTTTTGCTCGTGGAAGAGGCTTAGTCAACGGGTCTGCAACATTCAGATCCGTATGTATCTTGCAAATCTCTATGTCTCCCACCTGGACTTCCCGGATGGAATTGAAGCATCTCTTGATGTGCTTGGTCCTCTTGTGAAATCTGGATTCCTTTGCCAAGGCAATTGCACCAGTATTGTCACAGAAGATCTTCATTGGTCCCGATGCACTAGGTATGACACCTAGATCGGAAATGAACTCCTTCATCCAGACTCCTTCATTTGCTGCTTCCGAAGCAGCTATGTACTCCGCTTCGCATGTAGATCCCGCCACGACGATTTGTTTAGAACTGCACCAACTTACAGCTCCACCGTTTAATAAAAACACGTATCCGGTTTGCGATTTAGAATCATCCAGATCAGTGTCAAAGCTTGCATCGACGTAACCATTTACGACTAGCTCTTTGTCATCTCCATAAACGAGAAACATATCCTTAGTCCTTTTCAGGTATTTCAGGATGTTCTTGACCGCTGGCCAGTGATCCACTCCTAGATTACTTTGGTACCTTCCTGCCAAGCTTATTGCTAAGCATACGTCAGGTCTGGTACACAGCATTGCATACATGATAGAGCCTATGGCTGAAGCATAGGGAACATCTTTCATTTTCTCTCTATCTTCTGCTGTGGTCGGGCATTGAGTCTGACTCAATTTCACACCTTGTAATACAAGCAAGAACCCTTTCTTTGCCTGATCCATTTTGAACTTTTTCAACACTTTATGAAGGTATGTGCTTTGTGAAAGTCCAATTAAGCGTCTTGATCTATCTCTATAGATCTTGATGCCCAATATGTAAGCAGATTCACCGAGGTCTTTCATTGAAAAACTTTTATTGAAGTATCCCTTTATGCTATCCAGAAATTCTATATCATTTCCGATCAACAATATGTCATCTACATATAATATCAGAAATGCTACAGAGCTCCCACCCACTTTCTTGTAAATACAGGCTTCTCCAAAAGTCTGTATAGAACCATATGCTTTGATCACACTATCAAAGCGTTTATTCCAACTCCGAGATGCTTGCACCAGTCCATAAATGGGTCACTAGAGCTTGCACACTTTGTTAGCACCTTTTGGATCGACAAAACCTTCCGGTTGCATCATATACAACTCTTCTTCCAGAAATCCATTCAGGAATGCAGTTTTGACATCCATTTGCCAAATTTCATAATCATAATATGCGGCAATTGCTAACATGATTCGGACAGACTTAAGCATCGCTACGGGTGAGAAAGTCTCATCATAGTCAACCCCTTGAACTTGTCGAAAACCTTTCAGAACAAGTCGAGCTTTGTAGGCAGTTACATTACCATCAGTGTCAGTCTTCTTCTTGAAGATCCATTTATTCTCAAAAGCATAACCCCAAAACGATAGCGGTAAATCAGTAAGAGACATCATAGATTGCACCATATCTAGTAAAGTACGATTACGACGTTCGGACACACCATTTCGTTGTGGTGTTCCGGGTGGCGTGAGTTGCGAAACTATTCCGCATTGTTTCAAATGTAAACCAAACTCGTAACTCAAATATTCTCCTCCACGATCAGATCGTAGAAATTTTATTTTCTTGTTACAATGATTTTCCACTTCACTCTGAAATTCTTTGAACTTTTCAAATGTTTCAGACTTGTGTTTCATCAAGTAGATATACCCATATCTGCTCAAATCATCTGTGAAGGTGAGAAAATAACGATACCCGCCGTGAGCCTCAATATTCATTGGACCACATACATTAGTATGTATGATTTCCAATAAATTAGTTGCTCGCTCCATAGTTCCGGAGAACGGCGTTTTAGTCATCTTGCCCATGAGGCACGGTTCACAAGTACCAAGTGATTCATAATCAAGTGATTCCAAAAGTCCATCAGTATGGAGTTTCTTCATGCGCTTTATACCGATATGACCTAAACGACAGTGCCACAAATAAGTTGCACTATCATTATCAACTCTGCATCTTTTGGCTTCAACATTATGAATATGTGTATCACTACTATCGAGATTCAATAAAAATAGACCACTCTTCAAGGGTGCATGACCATAAAAGATATTACTCATATAAATAGAACAACCATTATTCTCTGATTTAAATGAATAACCGTCTCGCATTAAACAAGATCCAGATATAATGTTCATGCTCAACGCTGGCACCAAATAACAATTATTTAGGTCTAAAACTAATCCCGATGGTGGATGTAGAGGTAGCGTGCCGACCGCGATCACATCGACTTTGGAACCATTTCCCACGCGCATCATCACCTCGTCCTTAGCCAATCTTCGCTTAATCCGTAGTCCCTGTTTCGAGTTGCAAATATTAGCAACAGAACCAGTATCAAATACCCAGGTACTACTGCGAGCATTAGTAAGGTACACATCAATAACATGTATATCACATATACCTTTGTTCACTTTGCCATCCTTCTTATCCGCCAAATACTTGGGGCAGTTCGCTTCCAGTGTCCAGTCTGCTTGCAGTAGAAGCACTCAGTCTCAGGCTTAGGTCCAGACTTGGGTTTCTTCTCTTGAGTAGAAAATTGTTTGCTGTTCTTCTTGAAGTTCCCCTTCTTCTTCCCTTTGCCCTTTTTCTTGAAACTGGTGGTCTTGTTGACCATCAACACTTGATGCTCCTTCTTGATTTCTACCTCCGCAGCCTTTAGCATTGCGAAGAGCTCGGGAATAGTCTTGTCCATCCCTTGCATATTATAGTTCATCACGAAGCTCTTGTAGCTTGGTGGCAGTGATTGAAGAATTCTGTCAATGACACTATCATCAGGAAGATTAACTCCCAGTTGAATCAAGTGATTATTATACCCAGACATTTTGAGTATGTGTTCACTGACAGAACTATTCTCCTCCATCTTACAGCTATAGAACTTATTGGAGACTTCATATCTCTCAATCCAGGCATTTGCTTGAAATATTAACTTCAACTCCTGGAACATCTCATATGCTCCATGACGTTCAAAACGTCGTTGAAGACCCGGTTCCAAGCCGTAAAGCATGGCACACTAAACTATCGAGTAGTCATCAGCTTTGCTCTGCCAGACATTCTTAACATCGTCAGTTGCATCTGCAACAGGCCTGGCACCCAGCGGTGCCTCCGGGATGTAATTCTTCTGTGCAGCAATGAGGATAATCCTCAGGTTACGGACCCAGTCCGTGTAATTGCTACCATCATCTTTCAACTTAGCTTTCTCAAGGAACACATTAAAATTCAACGGAACAATAGCACGAGCCATCTATCTACAACAAACATAGACAAGCAAAATACTATCTGGTACTAAGTTCATGATAAATTTAAGTTCAATTAATCATATTACTTAAGAACTCCCACTTAGACAGACATCTCTCTAGTCATCTAAGTGATCACGTGATCCAAATCAACTAAACCATGTCCGATCATCACGTGAGATGGAGTAGTTTCAATGGTGAACATCTCTATGTTGATCATATCTACTATATGATTCACGTTCGACCTTTCGGTCTCCGTGTTCCGAGGCCATATATGTATATGCTAGGCTCGTCAAGTTTAACCTGAGTATTCCAGGTGTGCAACTGTTTTGCACCCGTTGTATTTGAACGTAGAGCCTATCACACCCGATCATCACGTGGTGTCTCAGCACGAAGAACTTTCGCAATGGTGCATACTCAGGGAGAACACTTCTTGATAATGTTAGTGAGAGGTCATCTTAAAATTCTACCGTCAATCAAAGCAAGATAAGATGCATAAAGGATAAACATCACATGCAATCAATATAAGTGATATGATATGGCCATCATCATCTTGTGCTTGTGATCTCCATCTCTTAAGCACCGTCGTGATCACCATCGTCACCGGCGCGACACCTTGATCTCCATCGTAGCATCGTTGTCGTTACGCCATCTATTGCTTCTACGACTATCGCTACCGCTTAGTGATAAAGTAAAGCAATTACAGGGCGTTTGCATTTCATATAATAAAGCGACAACCATATGGCTCCTGCCTGTTGCCGATAACTTCGATTACAAAACATGATCATCTCATACAATAAAATATAGCGTCACGTCTTGACCATATCACATCACAACATGCCCTGCAAAAACAAGTTAGACGTCCTCTACTTTGTTGTTGCAAATTTTACGTGGCTGCTACGGGCTGAGCAAGAACCGTTCTTACCTACGCATCAAAACCACAACGATAGTTCGTCAAGTTAGTGCTGTTTTAACCTTCGCAAGGACCGGGCGTAGCCACACTCGGTTCAACTAAAGTGAGAGAGACAGACACTCGCCAGTCACCTTTAAGCACGAGTGCTCGTAACGGTGAAACCAGTCTCGCGCAAGCATACACGTAATGTCGGTCCGGGCTGCTTCATCTTACAATACCGTTGAACCAAAGTATGACATGCTAGTAAGCAGTATGACTTGTATCGCCCACAACTCACTTGTGTTCTACTTTGTGCATATGACATCTACGCATAAAACCTGGCTCGGATGCCACTGTTGGGGAATGTAGTAATTTCAAAAAAATTCCTACGCACACGCAGGATCATGGTGATGCATAGCAACGAGAGGGGAGAGTGTTGTCCACGTACCCTCGTAGACCGTAAGCGGAAGCATTATGACAACGCGGTTGATGTAGTCGTACGTCTTCACGATACGACTGATCCAAGTACCGAACGTACGGCACCTCCGAGTTCAGCACACGTTCAGCTTGATGACGATCCCCGAACTCCGATCCAGCAGGGTGTCGGGGATGAGTTCCGTCAGCACGACGGCGTGGTGACGATGATGATGTTCTACCGACGCAGGGCTTCGCCTAAGCACCGCAACGATATGACCGAGGTGGAATATGGTGGATGGGGGCACCGCACACGGCTAAGGAACGATCACGAAGATCAACTTGTGTGTCTTGGGGTGCCCCGCTGCCCCCGTATATAAAGGAGCAAGGGGGGAGGCCGGCCGGCCCTAGGGGGCGCGCCAAGGAGGGGGGAGTCCTCATCCTAGTGGGAGTAGGAGGGAGAGGGAAAGAGGGGCCATGCCCCCCTCCCCTAGTCCAATTCGGACTCCCCATGGGGGGGCGCACCACCTCCTGGGCTGCTGCCCTCTCTCTCCCCTCAGGCCCACTAAGGCCCGATACTTCCCTGGAGGGTTCCGGTAACCCCTCCGACACTCCGGTTTTCTCCGAAATCACCCGGAACACTTCCGGTGTCCGAATATAGTCGTCCAATATATCAATCTTTATGTCTCGACCATTTTGAGACTCCTCGTCATGTCCGTGTTCACATCTGGGACTCCAAACAAACTTTGGTACATCAAAACTTATAAACTCATAATAAAACTGTCATCGTAACATTAAGCGTGCGGACCCTACGGGTTCGAGAACTATGTAGACATGACCTAGAACTATTTCCGGTCAATAACCAATAGCGGAACCTGGATGCTCATATTGGATCCTACATATTCTACGAAGATCTTTATCGGACAAACCATATAACAACATACGTTGTTCCTTTTGTCATCGGTATGTTACTTGCCCGAGATTCGATCGTCGGTATCCAATACCTAGTTCAATCTCGTTACCGGCAAGTCTCTTTACTCGTTACATAATGCATCATTCCGTAACTAACTCATTAGCAACATTGCTTGCAAGGCTTATAGTGATGTGCATTACCGAGAGGGCCCAGAGATACCTCTCCGACAATCAGAGTGACAAATCCTAATCTTGAAATACGCCAACTCAACATGTACCTTTGGAGACACCTGTAGAACTCCTTTATAATCACCCAGTTACGTTGTGACGTTTGGTAGCACACAAAGTGTTCCTCCGGTAAACGGGAGTTGCATAATCTCATAGTTGTAGGAACTTTGTATAAGTCATGAAGAAAGCATTAGCAACATACTAAACGATCAAGTGCTAGGCTAACGGAATGGGTCATGTCAATCACATCATTCTCCTAATGATGTGATCCGTTAATCAAATGACAACACATGTCTATGCTTAGGAAACATAACCATCTTTGATTAATGAGATAGTCAAGTAGAGGCACACTAATGACATTATGTTTGTCTATGTATTCACACATGTATCATGTTTCCGGGTAATACAGTTCTAGCATGAATAATAAACATTTTATCATGATATGAGGAAATAAATAATAACTTTATTATTGCCTCTAGGGCATATTTCCTTCAGCGCCGGCCTGTGCAATGTCCTTGTTTCCCCTTTGGTGCAAAGGGGGCAAGCACAGGCCAAGGCATCAGGAAAAGGTTACCGTTTCGGTGCAACAAGACCAAGACCAGCAGAACAGCAGGGTAGAGGTCATCGTGGAGCCCAGGACGGCGTCATCGTCAGATCCTTTGATAGTCGTAGACCAACTTTAGTCAGGGTAAGTGTACTAGATGTTCCCCTTCAAAATGGCCAATTGTTGGCGCCCTTCCCACTCATTATTTGGGAAGAGGCCCAGGGTCTCCCTCTATAAATTGAGCTAGCCACCACAGGGCAAAGGGGGACAGGTGGATCAGAGAGAGAGAGAAGCGATTGAACTCACCCAAGCAGTTCATCGCACCAGCTCAAGAACAGCCCCTCGCGAGGCTATTCCCCCTTTGTATTGTTCATCATCAGCCCCTGAGGCAATCCACCACACCACACACTAGAGTAGGGTATTACACCACAATGGTGGCCTGAACCAGTATAAACCTCGTGTCCCTTGTGTGTTCTTCATTCTAGCTTAGATTCCTTGCGAGCCTTCGAAACGTGAGCTGGTAGGGGAAAGATCATCATGCGCACCCCAGAGTTCGAACCTCAAGGGTCTGCCGGAACCCGAAATCTGACAGATAGTTTTGCTTGAGTGAATAGATCATCATCATGACACCATCGAAGAGATGATGGGTTGGCATTGTCAGGCTGAGGTCCTCGGACGATGCAAGGATAGAAGCCTTGAGCAATGATTTCAGGCTTTGCTTGAGGTTGTAGTTTCCTGTAGAGAATGTCACCCCACGGGCGCTTGATAGCATTTTTCTCCACATAATCAGCAGTTACGCAGTGATACTTGAACCATTCATGTGCCCAATATCTTCTGATCCGATGGATTATGGACTTGCGCCGATTATAAGTTTCTTCCGGATCAGACTTGTATAGTTCATATAGATCTGGGGGCAGATCCAAGGCAGTATTGCCACGGCGTTGCCGGCCACCTTTCCTTGCAGATTTTTCAGTTGCCATTGTATTCAGACTGAAAGGCTTCACAACAGCGAAAGGCTTCACATGAATAGTTAGGCAAGAACTAGCTTCAGGAGATTCAATATGATGTTGTAAGAATTCTGCAAATGAATGCAAACTATGAGAACCAAGGGATTCACCCACAGACATGTACCTGTGATAGCATTAGAGATGCGATGGAAGGGGAAGGGGTCATATGTCTTAGAGGATTTTGAAGATAAATCAGTTTGAAGACATTGACCTCATAATGCGAAGACATTCACTTATTTGAAGTTAGTTGGTTCCAGATTTGTACGAACCCATGAATATGTACAAGTGAGGAATCTATCTACTGGGGGCTGCATAAGTGAATATACTTGCAAGATACGAGATGCAGAAACAGAAAGAAGTAGATCTGGAAGTGTAGAAACCACTTTTGGTAGATGTTGACAGATTCAATGGATCAAACAGGTGATAAAAAGTAAGTTTTATTTACCACTCGAAGAACTGCTAGACGAGGCGAAGAGGATGCCAAGCAGTCTGATCTCCCATGCCCTAACTTGGCGGCGGAAGACACCTACGGTGGCGGCAGAGAATACGAGGTCTGAGGCTGACATGAAGATGGCGTCGAAGAGGTCGCGGTAGCTAAGCACTTCGTCTCCAGCGTTGACAGAGGTTAGCGGTGGCGCTAGGGTTTGTGGGAGACGGCAAGGTGGGAGAGGAGATAATGACCGCGCAGGTGGAGTATTTATAAGGTGAAGGGCGGTACAGCGAAATTATGTAGGTGCCCTTGGCGGTTCACATTTGGTGGACACGTGGCATGCATGCAACTTATTGAGAGTTGAGCCATGTTATCACGTGCACCTTTGTATCTTCACCTGACAAGGACACAGCGAGGACATTCAACACGTGTCAACAAAATGCATATGAAGAGACAAAGAATTTGAGGAAGAAGCACAGAAGGGGTTAGGGTCCGATCACATTCACTTAGTTCAGAAAGTGGCAAATTTGAAGACATAGCTATAAGTGAATGCTGTAGAGGACAGAACACACACACACACATACACACACACACATATATATATATATATATATATATATATGTATATGTATATGTATATATATGTATATATATGTATATATATATAGATAGATAGATAGATAGATAGACAGATAGATAGATAGAGAGAGAGAGAAAGAGAGAGAGAGAGAGAGAGAGAGAGAGAGGGAGAGAGAGAGAGAGAGAGAGAGAGAGAGAGAGAGAGAGAAGATCAAATCAACATTCCAAAGATAAACTATGAAGACAAATCAATGTTGAAGACAAACCAAATATGAAGATAATGCAATCATGACGCCAAATGAAAATCTTCGAGAAAGTTTTGGTGGTGGCATTACCCATCGTATAGGAAGTATTAGACCCAGACACGATGCACAATTATCTTGGCGCTCCGAAGTCAAATTCCACATTAATGTATTCACAATTAGAGGGTAATTCTTCATGAATTGAAGATATATGTTACTTCGTGTGTTGCACATCTAAGTCATCAACATGCATAAGTGTTTGGATGTGTGTCCATTCACAGGACATTTGAGGATTCTAAGATATTTAGGTCGTACCGTAGCTTGCAAAACCTTTTCTCATCCAAGGGCTTTGTGAAGATATCTGCCAATTGATCTTTAGTGTTGACGTGAATGATATCAATGTCTTCCTTCAACATATGATCCTTGAGAAAATTATGATGGATTTGAATGTGCTTTGTCTTCGAGTGCTGAACAGGATTGTGAGCAATCTTGATGGCACTCTCATTGTCGCAGTAGAGTGGCACATGCTTCATGTTGATGCTATATTCCTTGAGAGTTTGCTTCATCCAGAGAAGCTGAGCGCAGTAAGATCCAGTAGCAATATATTCAGATTCAGAAGTGGAGAGTGATACACAGTTTTGCTTCTTTGAATACCAACAGACAAGAGATCGTCCCAAAAAGTGACATGTGCCTGTTGTGGGCTTGCGATCAACCTTGTCACCAGCATAATCAGCATCTGCGAATCCAACTAGATCAAACTCTGAGCCCTTTGGATACCATAATCCTAGTGTTAGGGTGTGAGCCAAATGTCGAAGAATTCGCTTCACTGCTAAGTGATGTGATTCCTTTGGTGCCGCTTGGAATCGGGCACACATGCAAACACTAAGCATTATATCAGGCCTAGATGCACATAAGTACAATAAAGAACCAATCATGAAGCAGTATAACTTTTGATCGAACTCTTTACCATTGTTGTCGGGGCCCAATTGGCCTTTGGTTGGCATTGGCGTTGTGTAACCTTTGCAATCTTGCATTCCAAACTTCTTCAGGCAATCTTTGAGGTACTTCTCTTGTGATATGAAGATGCCATTTCTCTGCTGACGGATTGGAAGACCAAGGAAGAAGTTCAGCCCACCCATCATGGACATTTGATATTGCTCTTGCATCATATGCCCAAACTCATCACTTTATCTCTTATCAGTGCAGCCGAAGATTATGTCATCCACATAGATTCGGCGTACAAACAGTTCACCATCATATGTCTTCGTGAAGAGTGTGGGATCTAGTGAACCAGGTTTGAAGCCTTTGCTCTTCAGGAAGTCTTTGAGTGTGTCATACCAAGAGCGAGGTGCTTGTTTGAGGCCATACAATGCCTTGTTAACCTTGTACACCATGTTAGGACGCTTTGGATCTTCAAACCCAGGAGGTTGTGCAACATACACTTCTTCTTCAATTTTGCCGTTGAGAAAGGCACTCTTTACATCCATTTGGTATAGAAGAATGTTGTTGTGGTTGGCATAGGCTAACAGTATGTGAATGGCTTTAAGCCTAGCCACAGGAGCAAAGGTTTCATCGAAGTCAATTCCTTCCACTTGTGTGTAACCTTGAGCAACAAGACGAGCCTTGTTTCTAACAACTTGACCATGATCATCTTGTTTGTTGCGATAGATCCATTTGGTGCCAATGATATTGTGCTTGCGAGGATCAGGATGCTTAACGAGCTCCCAGACATTATTTAGCTCAAACTATTGAAGCTCTTCTTGCATGGCTTGAATCCATCCAGGTTCCATGAAGGCTTCATCAACTTTCTTGGGTTCGGAAATGGACAAAAATGCAAAGTGCCCATAGAAGTTTGCTAGCTGTGTTGCTCTTGAACGAGTGAGTGGACCAGGTGCATTCATAATATCTATTATCTTCTCAATTTGGACTTCATTTGCAACCCGAGGATGTACTAGACAAAGATTTTGCCCTTGCTGATCATTGTCTTCATCTTCAGCATTGGCTTCAGGCTGAGCATTGTCTTCATGTTGATTAGGTGCAGAAATGATGATTTCCTCTTCAGCTTTTCCTCGGTAAGTATGATTTCTCCAGTACCCATTAGCTTGATAGATTCACTTGGTGTAGCTTCATCTAGCACATTTGGCAGGTGCTCTCTTTGCGAGCCGTTAGTCTCATCTTACCGCACATCCATAGTTTCAACCACTTTATAGTGAAAGAGGTTGAAGATTCTGTAGGTGTGCAAATCCTTTCCATAACAAAGCATAAAACTTTCATGTGCTTTCGGTGCAAATTTTGAAGTGTGATGTGGATCCTTGATCCAGCACCTAGCACCAAAGACTTCGAAATAGATAACATTTGGCTTTTTACCAGTCAGGACCTCATAGGATGTCTTCTTGAGGAATTTATGAAGATAAACTTGGTTGATAATGTGACAAGCAGTATCAGTGGCTTCAGGCCAGAAATTCCTTGGAGTCTTGTACTCATCAAGCATCGTATGTGCCGTCTCAATGAGGGTTCTGTTCTTGCACTCCATGATGCCATTCTGTTGTGGTGTGTATGTAGCAGAGATTTCATGTGTGATTCCCAATGTATCAAGATTAGTGTCGAGGCCGGTGTTCTTGAATTCTGTGCCATTGTCACTTCTGATGTGCTTGATCTTGATGCCATAGTTGGTCGTGGCACGATTGGCGAATTGTCTGAAGGCATCCTGCACTTCAGTCTTGTAGAGAATTATGTGCACCCATGTGTATCTTGAGTAATCATCAACTGTAGCGACCACGATCCTAATGGACCGAAGTCTTTGTGCTTAAGTGTCATCCCTGGATCGGTATGCTGACACACACAATACTTGAGGAATTATAGCACAGTTCAATCACACACTTATTACATCGAGGTCCTCATAAATAGTATCTGTTACACAAATAATATGACTGAAGGCCATCTAAACTAAATAATTGTGGAAGCTTCAAACATAAATGAGTCCATCAACTCCAACAGCATAGCTGAGTGCATGACAACGACCTATCACACCTTATTCTTCATTGGTAAATACTGCAACATGAGACATTGCATCCATGTAGGTCAGCACATGGAATATGCTGGCAGAGTTACACTATAGAGCAAATGAATGCAAGAAACTATATCTACATGCATATTTGGCTGGTGGATTCTCTAAGTTTAATGTTTTAAATAAAGCTAATTTTTTCCTACAACAAAGGAATAAATTTTATTTACTACAAAGTTATACCAATATTTGAGAAGGTTCCTCCAACTCAAATCCAACACCAAGTATCATCATTAAACCCAATTCAATTATTAAAGAGTGATGAGATCACCAATAATATCCACTTCTAGATACTCAAGATGTCCATAACCGGGGACATGATAACCCACAAGTATAGGGGATCAATCGTAGCCTCTTTCGATAAGTAAGAGTGTCGAACCCAATGAGGAGGTAAAGGTAGAATAAATATTCCCTCAAGTTCTATCGACCAACGATACAACTCTACGCACACTTAATATTCGCTTTACCTAGAAAAAGTATGAAACAAGAAGTACTTTGTAGGTATTTTTGGATAGGTTTGCAAGATAATAAAGAGCGCATAAATAAAAAGTAGGGGCTGTTTAGATAAAGAAGCAATAAAGTTAGTTTTATTAGCGAGCTTTTTGTCACGAGAAAGTTACTTGTCCCTTGGCAATCGATAAGTAGACCGGTAATCACTATTGCAATTTTATTTGAGGGAGAGGCATAAGCTAACATACTTTATCTTCTTGAATCATATGCACTTATGATTGGAACTCTAGCAAGCATCTGCAAGTACTAAAGATCATTAAGGTAAAACCCAACCATGGCATTAAAGCATCAAGTCCTCTTTATCCCATACGCAACAACCCCCTTACTCGGGTTTATGCTTCTATCACTCAAGCAACCCACTATAAGCGAATCCTGAATGTATTGCAACACCCTACAGCGGGAATCCCTCATGCTTGCGCGACACGGAGAGCACCATAGGACATCACCAATAATAAAACATGCAACTCAAACTAATCACGATCATCAATTAACCCATAGGACGAAATGGATCTACTCAAACATCATAGGATAGCCATACATCATTGGGAAATAATATATAGCGTTGAGCACCATGTTTAAGTAGAGATTACAGCAGGAAAAAGAGGGGTTACACTGCTGCATAGAGGGGGGAAGTGTTGGTGATGAGGGCGGTGAAGTTGTTGGTGTAGATTATGGTGATAGTGATGGCCCCGGCGGCGTTCCGGCGCCACCAGAAGCAAGGGGGAGAGAGCCCCCCTCATTCTTATTCCTTGGCCTTCTCCCTAGGTGGGAGAAGGGTTCTCCCTCTGGTCCTTGGTCTCCATGGCATGGGAGGGGCGAGAGCCCCTCCGAGATTGGATCTGTCTCTCAGTCTCTCTCTGTTTCTGCGTTCCAGATTCTGCCCTTTCACCGTTTCTTATATTGCCGGAGATCTGTAACTCCGATTGGATTGAAACTTTGAACACGATTTTTTTCTCGATAATAGCTTTCTTGCGGTGAAAGAAGGGCAACAACCGCCTTACAGGGTGTCCACGAGGGTCAGGGGTGCGCCCACCCTCTTGGGGCGCGCCCCCTGCCTCATGGGCCCCTTGAGCATCGTCTCGCGTTGATTCCACTTCTCAAAATTCAGATATATTCCAAAAAAATCTACGTCCATTTTTATCCCGTTTGGACTCTGTTTGATATGGATTTTCTGCGAAACAAAAAACATGCAATAAATAGGAACTGGCACTGGGCACTGGAACAATATGTTAGTCCCAAAAATAATATAAAAAGTTGCCAAAAGTATGTAAGGGTTGTAGAATATTGGCATGGAACAATCAAAAATTATAGATACGACGGAGACGTATCAGTATCCCCAAGCTTAATTCTTGCTCGTCCTCGAGTAGGTAAATGATAAAAAGGATAATTTTTGATGTGGAATGCTACCTAGCATAATCTTGATCATGTAATCTAATCATGGCATGAATATTAAGACACGAGTGATTCAAAGCAATAGTCTATCATTTGAGATTAAGACAATAATACTTCAAGCATACTAATAAAGCAATCATGTCTTTTCAAAATAACATGGCCAAAGAAAGTTATCCCTACAAATTCATAGGGTCTGCCTATGCTCCATCTTCACCACACAAAGTATTTAAATCATGCACAGCCCAGTTTTAGCCAAGAAATTGTTTCATACTTTAGTATTCTCAAACTTTTTCAACTTTCACGCAATACATGAGCATGAGCCATGGTTATAGCACTATAGGTGGAATAGAATATGATGGTGGAGGTTGTGTGGAGAAGACAAAAAGGAGAAAGTCTCACATCGACGCAGCTAATCAATGGGCTACGGAGATGCCCATCAATTGATGTCAATGTGAGGAGTAGGGATTGCCATGCAACGGATGCACTAAGAGCTATAAGTGTATGAAAGCTCAAACTAGAAACTAAGTGGGTGTGCATCCAACTTGCTTGCTCATGAATACCTCGGGCATTTGAGGAAGCCCATCATCGGAATATACAAGCCACGTTCTATAATGAAAAATTCCCACTAGTATATGAAAGTGAAAGCATAGGAGACTCTATGAAGAACATGGTGCTTCTTTGAAGCACAAGTGTGGTAAAAGTATACTAGCATTTCCCCTTCTCTCTTTTTCTCTCATTTTTTTATTTTCTCTTTTTTGGTGCGCTTCTTTGGCCTCCTTTTTTTATTTGGGCTTCTTTGGCCTCTTTTATTTTTCATAAAGTTAGGAGACTCATCCCAACTTGTGAGGGAATCATAGCTTCCATCATCCTTTCCTCACATGTGACAATGCTCTAATAATGATGATCATCACACTTTTATTTACTTACAACTCAATATTACAATTCGATACTAGAATAAAAATATGACTCTATATGAATGCCTCCGGTGGTACCGGGATGTGCAATGATCTAGCGTAGCAATGAAATCAAAAAACGGACAAGCCATGAAAACATCATGCTAGCT
This sequence comes from Triticum aestivum, assembly GCF_018294505.1. Lineage (NCBI taxonomy): Eukaryota > Viridiplantae > Streptophyta > Magnoliopsida > Poales > Poaceae > Triticum > Triticum aestivum. The sequence continues at coordinate 245,617,509 of NC_057807.1, forward strand.
ATCTTACGATCATGCAAAGCAATATGACAATGAATGCTCAAGTCATGTATATGATGATGATGGAAGTTGCATGGCAAAATATCTCGGAATGGCTATGGAACTGCCATAATAGGTAGGTATGGTGGCTGGTTTGAGGAAGATATAAGGAGGCTTATGTGTGATAGAGCGTATCGTATCACGGGGTTTGGTTGCACCGGCAAAGTTTGCACCAACTCTCGAGGTGAGAAAGGGCAATGCACAGTACCGAAGAGGCTAGCAATGATGGAAGGGTGAGTGTGCGTATAATCCATGGACTCAACATTAGTCATAAAGAACTCACATACTTATTGCAAAAAAAAATAGCCATCGAAACAAAGTACTACACGCATGCTCCTAGGGGAAGGTTTGGTTGGAGTTAACCATCGCGCGATCCCGACCTCCACACAAAGGATGACAATCAAAAAAATAAATCATGCCCTGACTTCATCACATAATGGTTCACCATACGTGCATGCTTCGGGAATCACAAACCTCAACACAAGTACTTCTACTAATCCACAATTACTCACTAGCATGACTCTAATATCACCACCTTTATATCACAAAACTATTGCAAGGAATCAAACATATCATATTCAGTGATCTACAAGTTTAATGTAGGATTTTATGACTAACCATGTGAATGACCAATTCCTATCAACTCTCTAAATAGATATAAGTGAAGCAATAGAGTTTAATTCTTTCTACAAAAGATATGCCCACGCTCTAACAAATATAAGTGAAGCAAAAGAGCATTCTCCAAATGGCAGTTTTCTACGTGAAGAGAAACAGGCAATCCAAACTTCAAATGATATAAGTGAAGCACATGAAGCTTTCTATAAAGCCATACTCAAAAGATTTAAGTGAGGTGCAATGAGCATTCTATAAATCAACCATGGACTATCTCATACCAGCATGGTGCATAAAGAAAAGTGAAAACTAAATGCAAAAGATGCTCCAAGATTTGCACATATCGCATGAACGAAACGAATCCGAAAACATACCGATACTTGTTGAAGAAAGATGGGATGCCTTCCAGGGCATCCCCAAGCTAAGACGCTTGAATCTCCTTGAATATTTACTTGGGGTTCCTTGGGAATCCCAAAGCTTGAGCTCTTGCCTCTCCTCCTTCTCTTCACATCGAGACCTCCTCGATCTTCGAACACTTCATCCACACAAAACTCAACAGAAAGCTCGGTAAGATCCGTTAGTATAATAAAGCAAATCACCACTCTAAGTTCTGCTGCAAACCAATTAATATTTTGTTTTTGCATTGTAGCTACTGCAATATAACTCCATGGCTTAATCCACTGATAGAAATAGATATTTTCATCAAAACAAGCAAACAATGCATCAAAAACAGAATTTGTCTTAAACAGGGTAGTCTGTAGTAATCTGAACATTAACCAAACTTCGGTTACTCCGAAAATTCTGCCAAAATTAGGAAAAATAAAAAAAAATTATAGAAAGACAGTGTAAAAAGTTTCAGAACCGTTTGACATTCCAATAAAAATGTAAAATTGCGCACTACAGCCAAAGTTTCTGTTTTGCACTTCACAAATCAACAACCAATGTAAACATCCTAAAGGCAAATATTGGCACCTTATTTTTATAATATAATGGATTTGTACAAGGGGATGATTATTTTTGTTGAGAAGGTTCTGTAATCAAGGGTCACAAAGTTTCCGTGAGCATGAACAAAGTTCAAGGCTAGCTCCCACTTTAACAATGCTCGTCTTTCTCACTTTCGCTTTTCTTTTTGAAAAGGTTTTAGGTTCCCCTCTTTATTTTATTTTTTGTTTTTAAACTTTATAAAAGCACACAACAGAAATAAATGACTCTCTATAACTTTCGGGTTGTCTCCCTGGCAGCGCTTTCTTTAAAGCCATTAAGCTAGGCATATAGTGCTCAAGTAATGGATCCACCCAGATCCCAAGGTATATCAAAGCCAATTTTAATTAACAATGATTTGTGATTTAGTAGTGAGCACAAAATAACATATATCATGCAACAACGAACTCTAACTCTCTTCCTATGCATCGGCATGTCATAAAAGAACAATTCATGCACACATAGTAAAGGCCAATGCATAGTATAAACCGCTTCTTGCAATTTTATCATATTGGAAACATGGAGAGGCGGAGATGTAGTTCCTCTCTCATAATAATTGCAAGTAGGAGCAGCAAGCACATGCATATTATATCTATCAAAATCATCATGTGTAGTAGTAAAACGCAACCCATCAATATAATCCTCAATAAGCACAAACTTCTCTGATATAGTGTAGTCGAGAGAATTCAAAAAGATAATAGGACTATCATGTGTGGGTGCAATAGCAACAATTTCATGTTTAACATAAGGAACTATAGCAAGTTCATCTCCCTAAGCATAATTCATATTGGCATCTTGGCCGCAAGCATAGCAAGCATAATCAAAAAGGGATATTTCAAAAGAATCAAAGGGATCATAACAATCATCATAGCAATCATCCTTCGGTAAGCACGAAGGGAAATTAAACAATGTATGAGCTGAAGAGTTACTTTCTTTATAAGGTGGGCACGAGTAGCTAATCCGCCTTCCTCATTTTGTTCTTCGCTCTCCTCATCATCTTTTTCATCCAATGAGCCCACATTTTTATCAATTCCTTCTTCCATAGACTCCTGCAAAATATTAGTCTCTTCTTGGACAGCGGAGGAGTCCTCAATATATGGTTTAACATAGGCATTAGAAGCATAATTATCATAACAATATTTAAGTATGCCAAAATTTTCAAATTTGTAAAGAGTAGCATCATACTTTCCAATCAAAGAAGCAATTTCATAAGCACCCTTAAAAGCAACAAAATCTTCAATTTGTTGAACATCATAGTAATCATAAACACCCTTAGCATATGAAGATACAATTCCGTTATCACTAAACTCACATTGGTAGGGAAGCTGTTTCTTAGGGTCTTCAGAACAACAAGTAAAATCATATATTTCACATAAATTCCAAGCATAGCATTGCAAATGATGACTTTGATCCAGTAAAAGTTTCCCTTTTTGAGATAAGCGGTGTCGCACATAACAAGCATGTTCATCTAAAGATTTTCCCTCAACAAAGCTAGTTGGGGTTTTAGCACGAGCACATAGGGATCGAAGATGATCCAAGTAAAAAGCTTCAGGAGTGTGATAGATTTTGAGTGGTTCTTCAACCATTGGTGTAGTAGGTATAACTAATTTTTTTGGTATTTTGCTTTTCGTACCCATAACTAAAGATAAAAAACACGAGCACAAAATAAAAACTACTTAGTGATAAAGCAAACAAGCACACACGAGAATATTCACCCCACGCTATAACTCCCCGGCAACGGCGCCAGAAAAAGGTCTTGATAACCCGCAAGTATGGCAGATCAATTGTAGCCTCTTTTGATAAGAGTGTCTAACCCAACGAGGAGCTAAAAGTAGAACAAATATTCCCTCAAGTTCTATCGACCACCGATACAACTCTACGCACGCTTAACGTCCGCTTTACCTGTATGAAACTAGAAGTACTTTGTAGGTATGTTTTGATAGTTTTGCAAGATAATAAAGAGCACGTAAATAAAAAGTAGGGGTTGTTTATATAAAGAAGCAATAAAGTTAGTTTTAGTAGAGAGCTTTTTGTCACGAGAAAGTTATTTGTCCCTAGGCAATCGATAACTAGACCGGTAATCACTATTGAAATTTTATTTGAGGGAGAGGCATAAGCTAACATACTTTCTCTTCTTGGATCATATGCACTTATGATTGGAACTCTAGCAAGCATCCACAAGTACTAAAGATCATTAAGGTAAAACCCAACCATAGCACTAAAGCATCAAGTCCTCTTTATCCCATACACAACACCCTACAGGGGAATCCCTCACGCTTGCGTGACACGGAGAGGACCATAGGACAGCACGACATGCAACTCAAACCAATCACGATCATCAATTAACCCATAGGACAAAACAGATCTACTCAAACATCATAGGATAGCCATACATCATTGGGAAATAATATATAGCGTTGAGCACCATGTTTAAGTAGAGATTACAGTGGGTAAAAGAGGGGTTACACCACTGCATAGAGGGGGGGAAGAGTTCATGATGAGGGCGGTGAAGTTGTTGGTGTAGATTGTGGTGATGGTGATGGCCCCGGTGGCATTTCGGCGCCACCGGAAGTGAGGGGGAGAGAGCCCCCCTCCTTCTTCTTCTTCTTCATTGGCTTTCTCCCTAGGTGGGAGAAGGGTTCTCCCTCTGGTCCTTGGTCTCCATGGCATGGGAGGGGCGAGAGGCCCTCCGAGATTGGATCTGTCTCTTGGTCTCTCTCTCTGTTTCTGCGTTCCAGATTATGCCCTTTCACCGTTTCTTATATTCCCGGAGATCCGTAACTCCGATTGGATTGAAACTTTGAAAATGATTTGTTTCCGGATATAAGCTTTCTTGCGGTGAAAGAAGGGCAACAACCACCTTACAGGGTGTCCACGAGGGTCAGGGGCGTGCCCCCTGCCTTGTGGGCCCCTCGAGCATCGTCTCGCGTTGATTCCACTTCTCAAAATTCAGATATATTTCAAAAAAATCTCCGTCCGTTTTTATCCCGTTTGGACTCTGTTTAATATGGATTTTCCGCGAGACAAAAAACATGCAACAAACAGGAACTGGCACTGGGCACTGGATCAATATGTTAGTCCCAAAAATAGTATAAAAAAGTTGCCAAAATTATGTAAAGTTGTAGAATATTGGCATGGAAATATCAAAAATTATTGATACGACGGAGACGTATCAGGACACGGCTAACCATGATTAGTTTATACACTCTGCAGAGGTTGCGCACTTTCCCCACAAGACTCGACCGCATCCATGATCGGAAGATCGAGACATAGTCTTTCTGAAACATTAACTCTCTACTCTAGGTAGACCGGTACACCTACTTTCCCCTACATCTGCTACTCCACCTCTTCCAGAGCTCACACAACTTACTCAACTATGCCAGAGCCCATAATGGCTTGTGGCATCACACGGAAGTTTCTAGGCATGAAGTATCATATGATCCCTTTGAGCTTGGGTGGCGAACCGAGGAAAAATCACACAGGTACTCCGGGATTTCATGGGCAAGCACTGGTTTCTCCAGGTGCCCCAACCAATCCACCCAGATGTGTATTAAAGTTGCCACCTTAATGTTATCCAAAATTATTAACTCTCACAACTTCCATGTGTATCACGCTCCAATCCCTGTCTACGTGCATGGCCAAGCAATAATTGAGCATAACGTATATTCCCGGGGTGATCAAAGGTAATAGGTTCCTACCTCAAGTACTACAACCAAACTACATGTTCCCAACCCTACTCATGCAAATATTTGAGGGCAATACTAATGCATAATAAAAACTCGGTATAGAAGAGTATGATCAAAGTGTAACTTGCCTTGCTGACGATCTGAAAACTCTAAAGATTCATAGTAAAAAGCTTCGCACTCCGGAAAATCTAGCATAGACAAATAATAGCATACATAAGCAATCAAGCAAACGATGCAAAGAGAAATCGAGAAAAGATCTAAATAAAACTTGAAACACGCAATTAACTAATGTAAATGGAAAACAAATTCTAACAACATTATATTTATATGGATTAGATCCTAATAGTAGGTACATGTGATTAGCTATGATTTGCAAAAAGAATCAACTCAAACGGAGCTACGAAACTCAAAATACAAACAAAACAAGATCAAATACTAATCTGAACTAAACTCAAATTTTAAATTGTCAAAATCATGTTCAAGTTGGTTTACTGGATAGAGGAGATCGTTCTGAAGATTTAGGCGTTGGTTTCACCTAATTTGGATAAACGAGCTAAAAGTTACGCTAGTTTGAAGATCAGGGGCTAATCTGCGATAAAAATATTCACAGATAGGTCCCTGGACGAAATTAAACAGAAAAAGAAAAATGTATCGGGCGAACATCCGCTAACAGAGACTAACGAACGAATTCGTTCGTTAACAGATCTGAACGAGTGAACATTCGCTAACTAGCAAACAAAAAATGATCTAATCTAACTAAACCGAAAAAAATGGGAAAAGACCGGCGAACCGGATCGAGTTTTTACCAGCTAATGGCGGCGAGAAAAACCGATGGAGGCGGCGGCGGCTCCGGTGAGGCGAGGCGAGGCGCGGTCAACGGCGGCGGCTACGGGGGTCCAGCGGGGCGACGGCGCAAGCGGCACGCGGCGGCGCAGCTGCGGTGGCGACATAGGTGGGCAGCGTCGTGGGTTGATGAGAAAAACAAGGCGGCGGCGGCGCTTAAATAGGTGTAGGGGGTCGATTTGGGCAGGGGTCACGCGGCCGCAGGGTGGACTCGGACTTCGGCAGGAGTCCGACGGCGGCGCGACACGGATCCGCTCGGGACTCCGTCCCGAGGTGGCGGAGGCGGTGGCGCGAGCTGGGCCGACCCAGTCCGAACTTTTTTTACATTTTCCAGAGACTAAAAACACACGAAAATAAATATAAATATAATCCTAAAAATTCCAGAAAAATTCACGTAGCTAAATGTCCTTATATATGACCTCATGAACATTTTTTTGGACTTATATGCCTAAACTAAAAAAATAAACATTACAGTTCTAATTACTCAGCTAATAAACAAATAAACTAGAGAATAAAATCAAATAAACTCTCAACAACAATTCAAAATTGAATTTCCAATATTTTTCTACTGAATTGAATAAGTCATATTATCTACTGGATTTTTGTGAAACCTCCAACTCTCTCAAATTGGTCCTTGAGTTGCTTAAGGCCTCTTGGATCAGAATGCAACAAAACTAAACAAAAAGTGCAATAAATCATGTATGCATATGAATGATCTAAGTATAACATCCAAATTGAAAATTAGGATGTTACATCAACAATAACGAAGCCATAGAGACATGCAGTGGTAGTAAGGGTGGAGTAATGAGTAGGGCCAAATAAGTCCATGTGAAGCAGCTCAAAGGGGCTTGATGTAGTCATGATTGTCTTCGAGGGATGCTTGGCCCTTGTCATTTTCCCAACTTCACGAGCACCACATAGATGATCCTTCTTGAACTTGACGCCCTCGATGCCAATGATATATTTCTTCTTCACGAGAGTGTGCAAGTTCCTCATCCCCGCATGTCCTAGCCTCCGATGCCAGAGCCAGCACTCTGAACCTTTTGCTAGAAGACATACGGCAAGCTGTGGTCCTGCAAAGAAATCCACCATATACATATTGTCTCTTTGATACCCTTCAAAGATTAGAGATTTGTCAAATTCCATAAGCACAAGGCAATGATATTTTCCAAATATCACAATCATGTTCAGATCACAAAGCATTGAGACAGACATTAAGTTTAATCCAAGGGACTCAACAAGAATCACTTTGTCCATGTGCTGATCCTTAGAGATTGCAACTCTTCTCAGAGGGACGTAGGGTTGAATCCATAAGAAGACTTTGATCAGCAATCATGTTGTTAGTGCATCCACTGTCCATAATCCACTCAGTAGCCTTTAGAGCCGTACCCTACAGTGCAGTTAGCGGGATAGGCTTCACCAAGAGTATCGTGAAACACAAACATATAACGAACAAGCATATTGTCAAAGTTAAGATTCTGGTTTGATAAGATAGGATGCTCGTCAAGAAACCTAGGGACGAAATACATAGTAAGGCCATTCTGGCACTTTATCTTGCGTCCCACAAGATGTTTTAGGTCCCCAACATTAGCCCCAGAAACCTTTGATTTTTGGCTGGAGACCTTTCCCTGCAAAATAAAGTTAATTCTTCTTAACCACCCACATCTTCAGGGGTGGCTTAGAAGCAATGAGTCTAAGTGGAGCATCTGAGAATTTTGGCTTTGGAGCCCTAGCAAATAGCCTTGCAGGAGGTGAATAATACTCATAAGAATATGCAGAGAAGTTCTTTGTTTTACGAACATAGCGGTTTGAAGAAGCACGCTCATATTCATGAGTCTGGTATGGTTTCCCTGTAAAACATTGGTGTCAGGGTGACCTTGTGAGGTCCTCGGACTATATGAAGCCTTTGGACCATACGAAGCCTTTGGTCTAGGGTTATTCTTCTTCCCAGGTGGTGTCATGACGACATTCGTGGGAAACTTCTCAAGACAACTTTTGGGCACCCAGATCTTCTTCAAAGGTGGTCCATTCCAGCAGTTAGTACCAATAATCCTGACAAACAGTTCACCATTCTAATTCTTAAACAACTTATAATTGGCATCAAAGGATTCATCAATGATAATGGTGTTAGCACAAATGAAGCCAGATAAGGTGGATGGGTCCGCTGAAGGGCCCTCTGCAGCAACCCATGTGGTTTTGGGGTACTGCTCGGGCTTCCAGTATGAACCATCAATATTCATTTTCCTCTCAAACCCAACACTCTGTTTCCTAGGGTTTCGGTTCAGAATCTGTTTCTTGAGGACATCACATAGTGCCTGATGCCCTTTGAGGCTTTTGTACATTCCTATTTCAGAAAATGTCTTCAACCTAGCATTCTCATCAGCAATAGTAGTGGTATCCTCAGAAGAGGGGTCAGTCACCACATAAGCAGTTGAAGATATTGCAACATCAGCAGAAGTAGAACATTCAGCAACAGAGACATCAATATTATGCTTAAGACATTTTAAACATGGTGGCACAATATATTCCTGAGCGGAACAGATCTATTGAGTGCAAAGTGAATCGTTCTCTTTTTCAAGATCTTCATGAGACGCTCTCAGTTTATCTAGATCTTCCTTCCTTTGAAGATAATCATAGGAAAGCTTCTCATGAGTAGCTGAGAGTGTTTCATTACGACTTTCAAGTTCCTCGTACTTAACATGAAGATTTTTAATGTCTTCGATTAAGGACTGAGTTCGATTCATTTCCGCATCTAACAGGTCATCGCTTTTGTCTAGCATCTTTTGAATATGTTCAATAGCAGTTTGTTGTTCAGTTGCAATTTTAGCAAGAGTCTTGTAGCTGGGTTTGGATTCACACTCAGAGTCATCTTCACTGGATGTTTCAAAGTAAGCATCGCGTGAGTTTACCTTGGCACCTCGTGCAAGCAGTAGGTCGGAGCAGAGTCGTCCTCATCATCGGCTTCAGTGTTGGCGACATGACCATTATCTTCAATGTTGAAGATGGACTTGGCGACAAATGCCATAGCTAGAGCTAGGCTTGCCACGCCTAAATCAGACTCCTCCTCAAACTATCAAATGAGCTGTCAAGTGATCTTAGAAGCTTCTTAATGATTTCATGCTTGGTGATCTCAGTGGCGCCAAGAGCACAAACTCATTAGTGATATTAGTGAGGCGATCTGACGAGAGCTGGACATTTTCATTGTCATTCCTCTTGAAGCGGTTGAAGAGATTGAGAAGAACATCAATCCTGGAATCTTTCTGAGTTGAGACGCCTTCATTGACCTTGGATAGCTAGTCCCAGACTAGCTTCGCAGTTTCCAGTGCACTCACACGGCCATACTGTCCTTTGGTCAGATGACCACAGATGATGTTCTTGGCGGTCGAGTCCAGTTGAGCGAACCTCTTGACATCAGCAGTGGTGACACCTTCACTGACCTTAGGAATGCCTATCTTGATGACATACCAGAGGTCAATGTCAATGGCTTCAAGATGCATGCGCATCTTATTCTTCCAGTAGGGGTAATTAGTGCCATCGAAGACTGGGCACGCAGCGGAGACTTTGATTATCCCTGCAGTCGACATAGCTAAACCCCAGGTGGTTAAACCGAATCACACAGAACAAGGGAGCACCTTGCTCTGATACCAATTGAAAGTGCTAGGTATTGACTAGAGGGGCATGAATAGGTGATTTTTATGAAAGTCTTCAAAACACGAGGTCTTTGAAGACAAATAGAAGAAATGAACCTATTGATATGCAGCGGAAGATAGACTACACTAGGCAAGCCATAGTCAAGTAAGCACTATTGAAAGAGCGAAGACTATCAACAGCTAGGTAGTATTGATAAGAATGGAAGGCAGTATGAAGCCAAACAGGTAATAGTCTTCACATAGTGAAGTCAATTAGATCAGACAAGCAAGCAATAACTTCAGGAAGACAAACTGAAAAGTAAAGGAAGTACAGGATAGAACCAGTGGGTTAGGGAAGGCAAGGATTTGGTAGACCAGTTCCAGTTGTTGTGACAACTATATGTCTGGTTAAGGCTGAGAATGAATTCAGAAGACCGCGTCTTCACCTTATTCCCCTTGAGCTAAGGACACCCAGTCCTCGCCCAATCACCCTGGTAAGTCTTCAAGGTAGACTTCCAAACCTTCATAGACTTCGTTCACCGGTGATCCACAATGACTCTTGGATGCTCAGGACGCGATGCCTAACCGGCTGGAGGATTCATAGTCCTGAAGTGTAACAAGTCTTCAGGTCATGCAGACAAAAATACTTCAGTGATGCCTAACACTCTTTGGCTCTGGGTGTTTTGGGCTTTGTCCTTGCTAGGATCTCTCTCTCAAAGGCTTCGGAGGTGGGTTGCTCTCAAACAACAAAAGTCGTGCACTAACTCTGAGCATCCACCAAATTATAGTGTAGGGGGTGGGCTATTTATATCCTGGAGGCAACCCAACATGATATGTCCGAAATGGCCCTGGGTCACTAAGGAATCGACACGTGTCCAACGGTCGGACTCCAAACACACGCGGCAGATTGACTTGGGTTACAAGCAAAGCTGGCTCATCCAACTCTGGATAAGATTTGCTCTCATTATCTTTGCTCGAAGACATAGGATTTTGGTTGAGCATCACATCAGTCATCTGACTTTGTTCACTTGGACCGCACTTAACAGTACGGTGGTTCCTATTACTCAGTAAAGAAGAAAAGGAAGCTATGAAACAATTATGTCTTTGCACTCCATAGTCTTCAAGTGAATGTCTTCACAGGTCATTATATTCGTTGTGAGTGTCTTCACGAACCACCATTGTTGTCGGCGAAACGACACCTATGGGATCACGAGGATCCCTTCTATCATTGGCAGGGAGAGAGGGTTGCACAAAGAGCAGGTCTGGTGATTAGCACGAGGGATTTTTACCCAGGTTCGGGCCGCCGAGGAGCGTAAAACCCTAGTCCTGCTTTGAGTGTATATTTGGTGTTCTTGAACCTTAGCTAGCTGCCATGCGTGCGTAGTCCAAAAGTTCAAATCCTCCTCCAGTATGCATTGGGCCTACTTTTATACGCCAAAGGGGTCGTCACAGTGGCACACAGGAGGTGTAAAGTAGCTACAGTGTACAAGCTTATCCCTGACATCGTAGGACAAACGCATTAAATGTGTTGCTTATGTGGCCTCCAACTTTATCGACGACAGTAATAGAACCCGTCCCGTCCGCCGCCTCCTCACCCCATCTTGACACGCGTCTAGGTTGATGAGGCATGCAGCACCAGGGTAGCTAGGTAGCCGTTGTGCTGGCGCGGTGGCAGGATCATCATGAAGGTCTGCATGCCACCACACAGGTGCTTGCTTAGTTGGTAGGATGGTCGCCGCGCTGGAACGGCTGTGAGGTGGTGAAACCTTGTCAGGTGCGGGCCTAGCTGTGGCTCCGCAATTGTCCACGGCAAGGGTCTTGCCGGGGGGTTTCGTCTTCTGGTCTCCACATAGACATGCATGCCACTAGTCTTCACAAAGATCTGCATGCTACTACGATGCACCCCCGAGTCTTGGCCTTTATGTTGTCGATGGTGTTAGAGCTCTCAGCTTGAAGGGTGGTGGCCTTGCTGCTGCTTCGCAAGCCGCCCCGACAAGGATCTTGCCGGGGCTACGCAGGCTGCCCCGGGAAGGGTGTTTCCAGGGGAGGTCTAGCTTATCTTTTGTTCTCTGTTTACTGGCTTGAGTGCTGCCTTGGTAGTCTTGTATCTTGCCTTCTACTGCCCCGTCAAGCCTTTGCCATGGATGCAGCTACAATTGCCCGTGCACAAGTAAGGGGTACAGAAGGGCCCAAACTTATGTACACCGACAGGAGCCCCCGGGCCTGGGCCACACATAAGCGCGAAGCGTCATTGGGCCAGGCCCATAACAGTGCGCGGGCACGCATGGCAGGGATTAACTGTTGTATTCTTGTCATCAGTTTTACTTCCCCATGGTCCGCATTGAGTGTGTGACGTGGGGGTCATGCGTAGAACCATCGCAGCACGCCTGCGATGCCTCGCATCGAACAGTAAATAGGCAGCCCACGCCTTCCCCATAAAAATAGGATTCCGCAGGGGCGCTGCTCATTTACAAAGTAAACTCGGGTCGTGGCTTGCATGGCGCCTGCACCCCACGATCACGGGGTGGAAAACGGTCATCCCACTTGTCTTTATGCTTCTGGCTCGCTCTCCACGTGTCCTTCATGCCTTAGGAAGGGTAGGCGGTGGATGCGGAGGGCACCGACATTAACACCATGGCGGAAAACCGGGTGTCGCTGATTGGAGCAGCGGGTCAGTCCTGATTCCCTACGCCTCTAGAGACCGTATCGGTTGAGCGGGGCGGCCGCCCTTGGTTTGAGAGGCCACGCCCGAGCCCTGCCCATCTATAAAAAGGGAAGGGACGGTGTCTTTCCAAACTCACCTCCTTCTTCCTCTTCCTGCTTGGTAATCTTCATGCGGTTCTCATCGTGAGAGGGCGCGCTGGCGCTCCAATGGCGGCGACAAGGGCTTCAGCGTGCCCCTCCTCCTCCGGAGTTCATAGTGGCAAAGCCCACTGAGGGAGTCCTGGACTAGGGGGTGTCCGGATAGCCGAACTATCATTGGCCGGACTCCCAGACTATGAAGATACAAGATTGAAGACTTCGTCCCGTGTCCGGATGGGACTTTCCTTGGCGTGGAAGGCAAGCTTGGCGATACGGATATGTAGATCTCCTACCATTGTAACCGACTCTGTGTAACCCTAGCCCTCTCCGGTGTCCATATAAACCGGAGGGTTTTAGTCCGTAGGACGAACAACAATCATACCATAGGCTAGCTTCTAGGGTTTAGCCTCCTTGATATCATGGTAGATCTACTCTTGTACTACCCATATCATCAATATTAATCAAGCAGGAGTAGGGTTTTACCTCCACCGAGAGGGCCCTAACCTGGGTAAAAACATCGTGTCCCTTGTCTCCTGTTACCATCCGCCTAGACGCACAGTTCGGGACCCCCTACCCGAGATCCGCCGGTTTTGACACCGACATTGGTGCTTTCATTGAGAGTTCCTCTGTGCCGCCTCCATCAAGAAGGATGCCTTGTCCCGTCTTTAAAGACGGCACCATAGCTGAAGGAGCTTTGTTCATCGGCCAAACTCTCCGGCTAGGCGGTTTTCTCATGACCGCCTATTCGGCCGCCGCGCCGACGATGACTTCTCGGGTCATCAAAAGCAATCTTCACGTCAACTCGGAGCTCGCCGAGCAGCTAGATCCAATGGAGCTCTCCTCCTTAAACGAGCTCTTGGATCGCATCGCCGCCATGGGAGTCGCTACAGACTACGATCAGATTGGGCCTAAAATCGATCTGAGAGAGATCAACTCTCCCCAAGCTACCCACCACGTCGCTGTGGTAGAGGAACAGTGCGGCGACTCTTCTTCTATATTAAGGACTAGTTATGTCCGGATTCCTGATCCCTCCATGTCGGATTCCCGCGGAGGGACGGACGTCGATCAAACCCTGAACCTAAAGTCAGGCAGCTGGCGGGATTCATTGGACAATACCCAAAAATCCAAGCTTCAAGGTTTGGAAACCTTTCGGCCCTTAAGTCCTAGATTGGACGGGGTTCCGAATCCAAAACCACCCGCCCACCCAAACATAAGCAATTTATCCCGAATCCGGCAAGAGCCCACTGAAAAAGTACACCATTACTGGGCCAGATTCCTCCTGGTCATGGACAGGATAAAGGACTGCCGTGAGGAAAGCGCAATTTCAATCTTCTACAATAATTGCACGGACAAGGGAATCGTGAACGCCATAAGTCGTCGCGAAATTACATGCTTCGCCGACTTGGCATCCATAGTACGAAAGTACTGTGCGATGGAGAGTGCCTGGAAAACTGAAACCAAATTTTGGGACAATCTGGCTCCGAATACAACCCTATTCCGAAATAAAAGGGTGCATCATATTCAGGCACCTGGGTTAAAAACCAAAAAGCAAAAAACCCCTAAAGGGCACAGAACCGTACTGGAGGGATGGCTCAGCGGACCCTGCAAAATTCATAGTACAGAGGGCGCCACTCCAACACATAGCCTTCGAGCATGTTGGATACTACGGCAGGTGGCCAAAAGTGGCGAAGAGCTTCTAGCTCCAGAGAACCAGCCCAGCAATACCAGTACGGTATCAACAGTCTTCGAGACTTTCGCATCAAATAATATGCGGAAACGAACACTCCGCAGCCTCGCCGAAGTCTACCAAGTAGCAACAATAAATCCATGGAGTGACACGGCTATTACCTTTAACGCCAGTGACGAACCTAAATTCCAAACAGCCCGAGCACCAGCCGCATTGGTCCTCAGTCCAATAGTGGACGACTTTCGCCTTACTAAGGTACTCATGGATGGCGGCAGCGGATTAAACCTCATTTACGAGGAAACCCTTCAAAAAATGGAAATAGACTGGAGCCGCATTGAGCGAAGCAGCACAACCTTCAGAGGAATAATCCCTAGTCGAGAAGCATGCTGCACAGGAATAATCACACTAGATGTGGTGTTCGGCTTGCCGGACAACTATAGGTCCGAGGAGGTCACCTTCCATGTGGCCCCGTTCAGCAGCGGATATCACGCTTTATTAGGACAAGAGGCATTCGCAATTTTTCAAGCTATACCCCATTACGGGTACATGAAGCTCAAAATGCCCGGGCCCAATGGAATCATCACCCTTGCTAGTGATCCAGACGTAGCGCTCCAAGCCGAAAATAAGACGGCCGCACTAGCCCTAGAGGCGCTCTCTGGAGCCCTAGCGGCCGAGGAACTCACAGCACTGCGCTCCACGGTGAACAGGGACGACGTGATACTTGACAAAAGATCCAAGTCCACCTCTTTTAAGCCAGCGGACGAAATAGTCAAATTCCAGGTCCATCCAACGGACCCCACAAAGACGGCCTCCATTGGGGCACAATTAAACCCTGACGTAGACGCCGCATTACAAGAATTCCTACGGGAAAATTGGGACATTTTTGCCTGGCACCCTTCAGACATGCCAGGAATCCCATGATGGCTGGCCGAGCACAGCCTAAATATCCTAAAAGGATTCAAGCCAGTCAAGCAAACTCTTCGGCGATTTTCTGAACCCAAGAGACAAGCAATGGGAGAGGAGCTAGCCAAACTATTGGAAGCCGGATTCGTCAGAGACATAAAACATCCGGACTGGCTAGCAAACCTGGTGATGGTACCAAAGAAGGATAAATCCTGGCGCCTATGTGTCGACTTCAAAGACCTCAATAAGGCTTGCCAAAAGGATCCATTCCCCCTCCCATGCATCGATCAAATCATCGATGCTACCACAGGACACGATTCATTGTGCTTCCTCGACGCACACTCCGGCTACCACCAAATCAAGATGGTGGAGCCAGACCAAGCTGCAACGGCATTCATCACTCCATACGGACCATTCTGCTTCAACACAATGCCCTTCGGGCTCAAAATTGCCGGCGCAACATATCAGCGCATGATTCAGACATGTTTGGCAAACCAGATCGGCAAAACAGTGGAGGCATATGTAGACGATGTGGTCATCAAATCCAAGCATGTCGAAACCATAGTAGACGACTTGAGTCTCACATTCTAAAATCTCCGAACATACGACATTAAGCTCAACCCAAAAAGTGCGTTTTCAGCGTACCAGCCGGAAAGCTATTGGGCTTCATTGTATCCGTTAGAGGAATAGAAGCAAACCCAGCCAAGATCCGAGCTCTGTCACAATTGGATATCCCAAAAGACCTCAGGCAAATACAAAAATTGACTGGATGTGTGGCGGCTCTGAGCCGCTTTATCTCCCGCTTAGGAGAAAAGGCATTACCCCTTTATCGCCTCCTCCGGCGCACTGAACACTTCGAGTGGACAGATGCCGCCATGGCCGGACTCGAAGAAATAAAGGCCATATTGGCAACAAATCCGGTCCTGGCCATGCCCAACCTGGGCGAACCAATGTTATTATACATCGCGGCAACACATCAAGTTGTAAGCGCGGTGCTCGTCGTCGAACAAGAAACGAACGGACACAAGTTCCCTCTTCAAAAACCAGTGTACTACGTATCCACTGTCCTAACCCCATGCAAGTCCCGGTATCCACATTATCAAAAGATAGCGTACGCAGTGTTCATGGCATCCCGGAAGCTGCGACACTAATTTCAAGAGTGTTCGATAACAGTAGCCTCCGAAGTACCACTCAATGACATTATAAACAACCGCGACGCGACTGGCAGGATTGCAAAATGGGCCATTGAGCTCCTACCGTTCGACATAACCTATAAACCACGGCAAGCTATCAAGTCGCAAGTTTTGGCCGACTTCATCGCCGAGTGGACCGAAGCCGAACTCCCTAAAGAGTACGGCGCATACTCCAATTGGATCATGCACTTCGACGGCTCCAAAATGTTGGCCGGCCTAGGGGCTGGCGTCATCCTAACGTCCCCAACTGGAGACACAGTGCAATACGTACTCCAGATAATGTACACGGACTCCAACAACGCAGCCGAATATGAGGCCCTTCTACATGGCCTCCGGATGGAGGTCTCCATGGGCATTAAACGCCTAGAGGTGCGAGGGGATTCGAACCTCGCGATATCCCAAATAAATGGTGACTTCGACGCCAAGGATCCAAAAATGGCAGCTTATCGTAACGCCGTTCTGAAAATGTCAGCTCGGTTTGAAGGGCTCGAATTTCACCATATAGCCCGGGATAATAATCAAGCGGCGGACGTATTGGCACGCATCGGCGCAAAGCGTGATGCCGTCCCTCCCAACATCTTCCTAGAACGGCTTTTCAAACCATCCGTACTATGGGAAGGGGAGTCCGGAAACAACAATCCGGACCCAACCGCACCGCCCGACACCGCAAACTCCGACACAATCGGTACTTCTGCCAATGAAATAACACCTTCAGCCCACGAAATAATGGCAATCATTGCCTCATGGACGGAACCATTCCTAGCCTACTTAACCAGGCAGGAACTTCCCGAAGACCAAAACGAGGTCCGCTGCATAGTATGGCGATCTAAAGCCTACAAGGTCCATGAGGGAGAGCTTTATAAGAAAAGCACAACCGGAGTCCTTCAAAGGTGCATCTCCGAATAGGAAGGGCAAAATGTTCTGGCTGAAATTCACGCAGGACTCTGTGGGCACCACGCCGCAGCCCGGGCCCTGGTAGGCAAGGCCTTCCGTACAGGATTTTATTGGCCGACGGCCCGGGCAGATGCTCAGGACTTAGTCCAACGATGCGTCGATTGCCAGCTCTTTGCTAATCAAAGCCACATGCCACCCACCGCCCTCAAAACTATACCCATCACCTGGCCGTTCGCGGTCTGGGGGCTTGACATGGTTGGACCCCTTAAAGGAGGAACCCACAAGCAAAAATACCTATTGGTCATGGTGGACAAATTCACCAAATGGATAGAGGCCAAGCCAGTTAAGACGGCCGAATCCGGACCTGTGATAGACTTCATATCTGGGGTAGTACACCGTTACGGCGTCCCCCATAGCATCATCACTGATAACGGCACGAACTTCACGGCCGACGAGGTTAAACTCTGGTGCAAAAACATGGGCATCAAGCTCGACTACGCTTCAGTCTATCACCCTCAAACTAACGGTCAAGTCGAACGAGCAAATGGTCTAATCATGAGCGGCATCAAACCCAGACTAGCGCGGTCCCTTAAGGAATCTAACACGCACTGGGTAGAGGAGCTCGACTCCGTACTCTGGGGGCTGCGGACCACGCCAAATCGCACTACCGGATTCACACCATTTTTTATGGTATACGGTGCAGAGGCAGTTTTGCCCTGCGACATAATTCACGACTCACCTCGCGTGCACATGTACGAAGAAAGAGAAGCCGAGCTGGATCGGCAGGACAGTTTGGACGCCCTAGAGGAGGAGCGCGATGTAGCAAGAGCTCGTTCCGCATTCTATCAACAGCAGGCTCGAAGATATCAAAGCAGAGAAGTACGGGCCAAAACTTACAATGTTGGCGAACTAGTTCTACGCCTACCGGACAAGAAAAAGGACAAGCTCAAGCCCAAATGGGAGGGTCCCTTCATCATCGACCAAGTCCTGACCGGCAGAGCGTACCGTCTGCGAAACGCATTGGATAATCGACTCGAGCCGAACCCATGGAACGCAGCCCGTCTTCAAAGATTCTACGCCTAGCGCCGGACTCCGAGTTCGTCCCCTTCCCCCCACTATATTTTATACTTTAGTTGTCCTTTATTTCTCTCCTTCCCCCTCCCCCTTTCTCAAAGCCTTTGAAGGCTCACCTATGGATTGATCGCACACACTTGACGTGCTACTCGCACTCATTATACCTGGGGGCTTCTTTAACAGAATCTTATTTATACGGGCTTTATGCCCAACACATGTGTCACACTTCCGCATGTACCTTTTATTCGCCATTATATGCATCGATATGACTTAAGTTTAGGCCAAGCTGGGTTTCCTGGCTCCTGTGCTTACCCCTACATTCCCGATTGTTCGGCTAGGAGGTAAAGGGAGCACCTCTGCGATTGTTACTGCCGGGTCAGCCGGATGTGTACCTCAGACTGGGTGAAGCTGAAAGCTAGCATTCTTAAGGGAATATTCGGTCGGTTAACTGAAAGATGATTTCTTACCTATTTATTTATCTGCCCCCAGATGCTTTCCTGCTTTTTTCGCAGTCCGGACATGCACTTTAGGGCATGCCAACCAGGGAAAGGAACCCCTAACGGAACTATTCTCCCTGGAAGATGTTTCTTACTAACCATGTAATATAACATAACTAGTTGGGCACTTGTCTGATAAAGCACTAATGACCCCTACGCCTGGTCTCCATGCATGCCCCGGTTTTTACATAACCGTGAGGGTATTCGGACACACTCCGGACTGTCGGGTCCCGAGGTTGAAGCGAAAAGGTCCGCAATGACAAATGACCTACAATCCGGCTAGAATGCATTTTTCATGTCATTTCAAATTACATAGTCAAGCTGACTGATGGTATTCCTCTTTGATACCATCTAATAAATTGTCTAGTTTACAGTCCCGCTGTGAATACTTTGCGGCCAACTCTACTTGGTCGTACACTAAGCTCATAGGGATCTCCTTCCCATCGGGCCCCACAGGTCCGACCTCGGCCATGTGGTTTGGGTCAGCCTTCGCATACCGTGTCTTCACCATGGCCCAGGCCTCCCTGGCACCTTGACGGCAGGCCGATATCTTCCACAACCGGAAGCACCGCCGTGCTCCCTGAAGTTTCTCCGCAAGCTATCGAAGACCTTCGGGAAGGGACATGGAAGGCCACAAGGCCTGGGCGACTCCGCTCGTCACCTGCCGAACTCGTTCGTGCAGTTGCAGCAGCTCGGGAAGTAGGTCACCCGTTGAACCGGGCATTTCCTCCGCAGGACGACCTGTGAGCACGCCTACAGACATATTTCTGTCAATCGACTTCCTCGCCAAACTCTTCTTTTCAAAAAGTTTGCTCAAGCACTTACTATAAATGCCGTGACGAAGCCGCCGATTCTCCTTCACGGAGTCAGAAAGCTGGGCCCGAATATCTTTTAGTTCCTCGCCCAGCTGGGTGTTGGCATCTTGGAGTTTGTTCCTCTCTTGCTACACCCTCATAAGCACCTTCTCGCCAGCCTTCAGCTGGCGTAGTAGCTGTTGCTTGTCCGGATCTAGTCCGGCGCCATCTGCAATATTATTGTCAGACTTATACACACGCCGCACTTCACAAACTACTTATCTTTCAAAGTATATATTACCAGAGGGGGTCTTTGTGGCTCCCCCTGTGGCGGCTAGTGCGGCCTCAAGTTGGGCCTTGCACTCTTGAAGCTCCTGAGACAGATGGGTATTCTTTTCTGAAAGATCCTTCACAACAAATGATCCTTAAATCAGTTATTCTAACTATTTTAAGTCTCGGGGGCTACTAATCTATATAAATGGTCAAAATTCACTCACCTGTATGTCTTTCACATACTGCTCCGTGGCTCTGGTTAGACCATCTTGAGCGGCACGGACGTGCACATCTCCCGAATTAAAGGCATTCAATGCCTCCGGGAAGAAACACGCGTCATGAAGAACTGTCCGGCGGCGCCTATGATTCATGGCGCTCTCCACCTCAGATCTGGTGGCGGACAGCCTGTCGGCATCCTCTGTTGGAGGAGCATCCGGCGCACACCTTGTGTTCGCCTCCCCCTCCGGACCAGGCGTTGGAGCCTGGCTGGCAGAGGCTCGATTGGCAACCTCTCCGGACACAGTCCGGCGAGCGCTCTTTCTCTTGGAAAAATCATGAGCATTAATATGCCTCCCAGGAATCTTTCCTTTAAACACGATGGTGCGTCATACCGTTGCGGCGACGTCTCGATTCGCACCGCACTTCTTTTCCGCCTGCTGGGCCGAGCTGCCCCTTACTGGACGGCCGCCGCATGCTCGGCTTCCCGCCTCGAAGGCACCTCCTACGGAACACCATTGGTATACGGTGGTCAGAGATAAGCAGGGATGAGTAGTGGTATCAGGACTCCGGTCACAGTTCCTGGGAAACCGGAGATATTCCGGGGTAGTCGGCCGTAATGGCGACCAATGCATTGTCGATGCTAAGTTGGTGGAACACCCCATCAATCAGCTCCACCTTTATGTCCGGATCCTCTTTGGAGGCTGGATCAAGGGATCATTCCGGATCCTCTGGTTGTGGAGCCAGGCTGTGTATATCCTCTACGGCCTGGCGCAGTTCCTGCGTCGAAATTACAAAGTGAGACACTTAACTTTGGGAATATGGATCGGATAGACAAACGTCTGCTTACCCAGCTCGGAGGGTTGTTCATGGAAAATCCATTCAATGGACTAGCACGGAGAAAGTCCTCCTTCTCCCCTTTGTACAAGCCGGACAGAATCTTCACCAGATCAGCAACCGATCCCGGCCCCTTGCGGCCATGACGGGTGGCATCATCCTCCCCGTTGAAATCCTACATGGGGTGGCCCCTATATTGGAGCGGCTGCACCCCTCGCATAATGCATGTGGCCATGACCCCAATCATGGTCAATCCGGAATGAGCCAATAACCTTATTCGGCCCATCAGATATTGAACGTCCCTATCATTCTCCCGTTGAGGGCTCCAAGGGTGCCAACTCAGGTGTTTCTTCAGAGGAGCGTTGCTGAACTCCGGGAGGCCGATCTAAACTGGGTCCGGCAGCGAGGCGTCTTCCATATAAAACCATTCCGAAGGCCAGTCTTCGGACACCTTCTTCGGGATTCCGGATAGATATCCGGTCCCGGCGATGCACCATAGTTCGGCTCCGCCCACTTGATATATCGACCCCTCGTGAGAACGGGGTACGAGGCACAATAATCTCTTCCACAGCGCAAAATGGTCCTCGATGCCCAAGAACGGCTCGCAAAGGGCCACGAAACCCGCGATATGCAGGATGGAGGCAGGCGTAAGATGATGAAGCTGGAGCCCATAGAACTCCAGGAGCCCCCGGAGAAACGGATGTATGGGAAATCCGAGTCCTCTTATTAGATAAGGAACGATGCATACCTGCTCTCCTTTGGAGGGATTGGGGACGCTCTCTGCCTGCTTCCCGCCCTTGTAGGTGGCAAGTCCGGTTCGAACCGGAACCATGAAGGCTGGGGGAAGAAATCCCTCGGCTTGGAGCGTCACCAGCTCACTATGCGGGACCGAGCATCTCCCCCAATCTCCTGGCTGAGGGCTGGGAGCGCGAGACGAGGAGCCACGTCGACTATCCATGATGGAATGGATTTTTGGTCAGAGGCGCTCTGATGAATGCTCGCGGAAGGAGGATGGTGTGATTCGGATATAGATCCTCGCCTCTCTTTATAGGCAGCTCATTCGCGCAGCTAGGGGGTGGAATGTAAAAATACCCTGGCTTTTCACATTCGTACGACACGTGGAAGATGGCCATTATTGGACGTGGAAGCCAAGGAGCGCAGCATTTATAACGAGCCGGACACCCTTCGGCGAGTACATGGAATTTGGAGGAGAACCTGCCTTGCAATGCCGAAGACAATATGCGCGCCGGACTCGTCGTCATTGAAGCCTGGTTCGGGGGCTACTGAGGGAGTCCTGGACTAGGGGGTGGACGGATAGCCGAACTATCATTGATCGGACTGCCAGACTATGAAGATACAAGATTGAAGACTTCGTCCCGTGTCCGGATGGGACTTTCCTTGGCGTGGAAGGCAAGCTTGGCGATACGGATATGTAGATCTCCTACCATTGTAACCGACTCTGTGTAACCCTAGCCCTCTCCGGTGTCTATATAAATCGGAGGGTTTTAGTCCGTAGGACGAACAACAATCATACCATAGGCTAGCTTCTAGGGTTTAGCCTCCTTGATCTCGTGGTAGATCTACTCTTGTACTACCCATATCATCAATATTAATCAAGCAGGAGTAGGGTTTTACCTCCACCGAGAGGGCCTGAACCTGGGTAAAAACATCGTGTCCCTTGTCTCCTGTTACCATCCGCCTAGACGCACAGTTCGGGACCCCCTACCCGAGATCCGCCGGTTTTGACACCGACACCCACTATGAGAGGGAGAGGGAGGGGGCGAGGCTGAGGTCGCCGTGGTGCTCGGGGAAGAGGAGGACAGGGCGGCGCACTAGTTGTGTCTCCGCCGGCGGCCCCTCCCCGAATGGAGGGCCATGTCGGAGACCAGCCTCATGAGTTCTTCATCAGGTTGTACAAGCCCATGTGCGGTCATCTCTGCCTCCCTACTCTGTTTGCTCAGGTAATGGAGCTTGACCCGCCGCACGCCTTGAGGCTGCATATGACGGGTTGTGGGAATGGCAGCATGTGGGTCGATGTCGACTTCCCTGCTCCTCACGTCATGTACTTCCACCATGGGTGGAAAACCTTTGCCTGTGCCCATAGCTAGTCAGAGCGGCACGTTCTCCAGTTTAAATTAATGGAGAACGGCCTGCTTTCCGTCAAGGTCTTTGGGCGCTCGAGAATCCACTTAGGATGCTGTGCGGAGAGCTCCACCGACGATGACAGCAGCTCGAGTGACAGCGACGAGGACAGCTGTGATAGCGATGACGACGGCAACGGGCGGGAGGTCGACGACTCCAACTCTGGCTGACCATCAGTGGTAGCACCATCATCTGCACACCCCCGGCAACACACCTTGCTGGGGGCTGTGCCCTATTGGCTCTGGTGTCAGTGGTCGACGGGTCACCGCCACCTGCTGTGCCTGGGAAGAGAGGGGCAAGAATGGGGATTATAGGGCACTTATCTTTTTTTAAGTTGTAGGTATTTGCCAAATCTTAATTTTAAATATTGTAACCTCTCGAGTCCATGCTTGTGTTCTGTAACGTTTGCACTTGCATCAGCATGTCAATGAAAAAGATGAGCCTTGCCGGGAACCCATGCATGTATATGTCCATGCAGAGGTAAAACGCCTCTTTAATGTAAATAAACGAGTTTTCCCAGCA
Source organism: Triticum aestivum (assembly GCF_018294505.1). Taxonomy (NCBI): domain Eukaryota; kingdom Viridiplantae; phylum Streptophyta; class Magnoliopsida; order Poales; family Poaceae; genus Triticum; species Triticum aestivum. The sequence continues at coordinate 245,641,130 of NC_057807.1, forward strand.
AGCTATCTTGTCGGCACCCTTTGTGCCTGCCGGAGAGTCACATCTGTCGGGTTACAGAAAAAGGGTCCAGCCCCCTGCCAATCTCTTTTTACCAAAGGCTACTGCGACCATTCTGACCAAAGCAGCATTCGGGTCAGGGGTGGGAGCACCTATGTCTAAAAAGAGTGGCGAGGTTTTCTAATGCACAAGTTATGGGTTACGAACATGAATGGACAAGAGGTAAACTTTATATGTTTGGTTTGCCAGGGATCGCAGTGCCGGGCAGTCTTCGCAACCTCTTGCTGAAGCCAAGTCCATGACAGGAACAACAGAATCGGGTGTCTTCGTTGTGGCTGGAAAGAAGATAATATAGGAGCATGGAACCTTGGCCGCTCGTCAGTATCTACTGGAAACAAGGGTAGTACAATAACCTGGACAAGCATGCATATACATATATACATAAACATGGAAATCAACAGGAACTATACATATTGAAAGTTATTCGACTACGCACAGGGTCTGCGCCTCGCTCTGTACATAGGGTTACATGCCTTGTCGGCAAGGCTAGTACAAAACCTGGTTGCCGGGGAACCCGGCAATGGTGCCTCATGGGTAAAACTTGTGAAGATGTTCGATATTCCAGGAGTTGCTCACCGGAATACCATCTTCGGTCTCCAGGCAGACTGCGTCAGGCCTCGTGACTCGTATTATGTAACAGCCCCAAAATTGGGTTATCAATTTTTGTGTTGTTATTTCTTCCTGGCACTCATTTTTCAAAATCTTTCTCCGAGTTTTGCTGACGACTCTGAGAATTCTTGTCATTTCCAACCTTTCAAAACTTGCTCATGTATTTTTCAGTGGGCAAGACCTCAGTTCCATCATCTTAAACCCTCTCAAACCCTAATTCCAAATTTTTGGAATTTGATTGTGCCCTTTGTGATTACAAAGGAGCCACCATTTTCCTTGATCTGTTGATCATCCCATCTGTTCCTAGAGACCCTCCTATCCTTTTCAACCTTGGATATGCAAAAATATTGACAAGTCCCATGCAATATTTTTGAATTGTGATTTATTCCTTTTCTTGCCTTTCTGAGGAATAAAATCAAAAGGCATATCTAGCCATCTCCTAAATTCATTTGAATTGGTGGAGTCGATAATTATGCCTAATCCAAGCTCTGGCAATCATATTGGCCAAAGTTAAATAAGGAAAATTGCCTTTTTCCTATTTAATACCAATATTGCATTTCTGCCATTTTATAAAGGAACTACTATTTTTATAGTTGGGAAAATTCTCACATAAATTGTGGAGCTTGTCCTTGCTATATAATCACTAGTTCCATCTTTATCTCATGTTCCACAAGTCAAAAATTGGGCACATGATCCAATGCAAGTTTCTGCCTTCTCTAAAATTTTGCAAAGGAAGTGCTTTATTCCTAATTCCATTTGAGCTGCAATTTGGCAGGGTAATTAATATTGATAAATAACCCACGGATACCAAAGATGAGCTCAATACAATCATCCTAGCTCCCTATGCATTTTTTCATAGTTTCTGACTAGATTGTCACTTTGTGAAGGAAGTACCTTCATAGAGTTTCCAAATGGGATGAAACTTTTCCATCCTCTCTAGTATCCCAAATCATTATCCTTCACCCAAATTCAGATCATTTCATTGAGCTATGTGAGCACAGGAGCAATTATTGTTCTCTGTCCAAATTTTTCAGTTTGTGAAGCAAGTATATTTTATCTTGCTCCATTATGGCTGAAAATAATTCCAAGCCTTCTCCTATCCATATAACCAACCTACCCAATAGTTTGGATAATTTCATGTAGCCAATATTTTCCTAAGATTTTCCCAAGTTTCCAGTCAAAAGTGATGCTTGTGAAGAAAGTACCAATTTGGTAAGTCCATTTGGTGTGATCTTTTTACAGCATCTACTTATGACCAAATCATGAGGATTTGCCAAGTTATAGCTCAATCCAACACCCCTAGTGAGTGCTTCATCATCATTTGATTTCTGGACATATTTTAGCAGTTGTTAAGCAACTATGCTAAATATTTGTCCTAATGACCTCAAAACCTCCAGGACCGTAGTCCTTGCTACCCTAAGCCTCCTAGACATCAATTCTACCATTTATCCTCTCTGGCTTTATCTCCAACATGTTGCCAAGTTTGCAACAGAAATCTTGTGGAGCTTGGTTTACTCATCTCCCTTTGTCTCTGCCTGTATCTTTACCCTGGTAACAATCTATCTTCGAAGGACTACGCGGTAGACATGATGTTACCTCAGTAAAAACTCCAGAGCGCGCCATGCCAGTGGTGACCACGAGGGAAGCCAGCCAAAACGGTGTTCTAGCCACTGTTCTCATCGGCAGCGCTGCTCCGACCATCCCTGACCTCGCCATTAATGTCCTACAGCTCCCCCTCGTCGTCGCTGTTCACCTAGACCCCGCTCCCCCTCCGTTTTCTTCTCTGACGAGCCATGCCAAGGGTCGAGCAGTACGTGCCCGTGAGCCCATCATCTTCCTCCTCTGTCTTCTTCCTCCCTGAGCCCCCCTTGGCGTTGCATTGCTCCGTGAGCCCCTGCTGCCCATCTGCATCCTCCTCGTCGCCTTCCCGTCCCTCCCCGTGAGCTTTGGCCGCGCCTGCCGACGCACGAACACGTCGCACGCCACGTGCCACCTCGCCCCCCTCCCCCTCGAGCTCTCCCCGCGGCTATATATAGCCCCCCCCCCGAGCCCTCTCACAGTTCACAATCCCTCCTCGCAGCTCTCCCCCTTGCCTCGAAGCTCTCCATCCCCTCCCCATCGCCATGGCCGCCGCCTCGGTCTTCTCTAGTTCCGGCGACCAGGGCCTCCCCTCGCCGTTCCTCCTCCACCTGTGCCTTCCCCAAGGTCCGGCGAGCCTCCCTCAGCCCCCTCATTCCCTCGCCGGAGCCCCTAGTTCGCCGACGACAGAAGCCCTTCGCCGCTGTCCGCCTTTCTCAAGGACGTCGTCGCTCCCCTCGTTTCTGGAGTCCGTTGAGTGGGGGAATGGATGCGCCACTCCACGGGGATCACGCCGGTGGCCGAGCCTCGCCGGAGGTGGCCCGTGTCGCCGGGGCTCGTCGCTGGAGCGTGGCCGTTCTCTGTCCCGCGGGCATGCGCCGGGGAGAAGAAGGAGATAGCTAGGAGGAGGCGTTGACCTGGCCAGGCGGGCCCCGCGGCCCCCACCTAGCAGCGGCCCAGGCGCCCGGCCCCGCTGCTGCCGCTTTGACCTGGTCGTCGCCACGTCAGATTACTGGAGGCGCCCGGCGCGAAGCCATTTTCCTGATTCGAAGGTGTATTTCAGAAAAGACGCGTGTGTTTGAAACTGCCAGGGACCTGTTTGTAGAAGCATTTTTACATATTAGTCCCTGAGTTTTAAACGCCCATATCTTTTACCCGTAACTGCGATTGAGGTAAATCCAACACCCACGTCTTCGTCTCGTCAAGCCCATTCCGTTCCCATCATTTTCATTATGGTCTGACATATTGAAAATGGCCATTTTGCCCTTGTTCGTAAACAGCCCCCTCCGAGAGAGAACTGTTTCCGGCAAATTTTTCGGCGGTCGTTTCTCACTTCTTCCCAGAGTATTTGTCGACCCCCAGGCAAGCCAACCTCTTATCATGAGCCCCAAACTTGCATGTTGACTTTGCTTGCACCTTGTGTGTGTCTAGTTGCAGCTATTTCTTCTCGTTTTCATCTGCAGTTATTCCGTTATGCCTGTCATGCATGCTTGTGTTTTCATGCTACTTCTTGCCATGATAATTAAAATGTCATTACTGATGATGCCATGTCACTACTCTAATTTATTTTCATGTCATCGTTATAAAATGCTATGATGATGGTAATGCACCATGGATATGTTAGTACTTGGTATTGTCATGTTCTTTATGCTGCAAGTGTTCACTTGAGAAGCTCGATGTTTTGTTAAAGCATTTGTATGATGTATGCTCATTGTTGCATTCATGTTCATGATGATGGAGAAGGAATTAAAATGACTTGATAATAACAAACCTCCTCCGTCATCGATGGGATCGAGTCATAGTGCCGCCAAATCAAACTTTTTCCAGTGCAACCACATTTGCCGGTATGGGACGGCCTTAGTGCGGTCTATTGTCATGCCTCTGGTCGGTGCCTCCAACTAGGGAAGGTTATGGGAGCGCGCTACCCTGATCAGGTAGGCGGACATAAGCCTTGTGAGCCCGTTGTTAAGTTGAGTTTTGGTACCGGGTCCCAATGTGGATCGTGGCCACGACAGTGGTCGTTGTGTCTTGAGGTAGACACGGGGCCACTCATGACTTAGCCCAGAGGGGAGTGAGTCGGAGTGGCCGGGAGAGTGTCATGACAGTAGATCGGTTTCGTCGGAATGTCGTTGGTCCACCCGAACGGGATGACGAGGCCATGGGTTCCGTAGTGTGGGCACAGTGCGCTACCTCTGCAGAGTGTATTTAAACTATCGATAGCCGTGTCCTCGGTCATGGGCACAAGTTCATAGTAGGGTACACTATCCGGTCTTGGTCGAAATGGAGGATAAACCTGAAATAATTAAGCTGAGTAATGTGGTTGTGATCGCCGTAAGGATCACGGGCCAAGTATTGGTTGGGTTGTGATCGCCATAAGGATCACGGGCCAAGTATTGGTCGGGTTGTGAACATCGTAAGGATCACGGGCCAAGTATTGGTCGGGTTGTGATCGCCATAAGGGTCACGGGCCTTTTATTGGTCGGGTTGTGATCACCGTAAGGATCACGAGTTTGTCTCTGTTGGTGATCAAGAAATGAGGTGATCACCGTTGGTAAGAGAGTCTGAGGGACTCAGTGCACAAGTTTGGTGGCATTGCATGAGTTATATGTTTGCATTTAAAGAACCATGGTAGAACATGAGATGGTTGCATCCAGTTAACATGCTATGTCTGCATTCGATATGATTGCTAGTTTATTTTCAGCATAGTTTCATGATGCCATGCCATGCTTTGATTGCTATGATTGAGATGATATGCTATGTTTTGTTGTTGCCATGTTAGAAGTAAATTTGCTATGCCATGTTGTTGCCATGATAGATGCCATGATGTTAGTTTGATTTATGTTGTGGGTTGATATCATGCCATGCTTAGTTTCTTATATGAGATAGGTTGTTGCATTCGCTTGGTTCCTGCTTTGTCTTCTGCTTGTTTGGATGCTATGTATTTGGTTGTCTTGCAAGTACATTCAATGTACTGACCTGGCGTGTCATGCCAGTTTTGTAGGTCGTTCACTTGTTCTGTCGTGCTAGGCCGTAATCTTGCCAGTCCTGTGAGTTGTGGAGCCTAGCCAGAGTGATATGCTGCCAAGACTTCCGCCGCCATTTAAATAGACTTCCGCTGTCATGTAAATAGCCTTAGGGCTATGCCAGAAGATTATATTCATCACTGATGTAATCATATACACATGTATTGGATGAATACTCTTGTACCTGGAATGCTGTATCATGGACCTGTCGTGCGTCAGGTGTTATCCTGGGCTGACGTGCGAAGGCCCCCTGCTCCATGCGGATCGGGGTGCCACATATTACCCGATAAGGGCCTTCCCACTTAGGCGTCAACTTGTTGGAATTCTTGGCGGATTGAATACGCCGAAGAACAAGGTCGCCTTCCTCAAGGATTCAGGCATGAACCTTGCGGCTATGGTAGCAGCGCAAGGCTTGCTGATAGCATGCGGCTCACACAGCAGCCCGAAGACGATCTTCCTCAAGGAGCATAGCATCATCTTGGTGCAACTGCGCTTGCTCAAGCTCATCATAAGCGAGCACTCGAGGTGACCCGTATATGAGTTCCGTGAGGAGAACTGCTTCTGCCCCGTATACAAGGGAGAAGGGTGTGTGGCTAGTGGCTCGATTTGGTGTCGTTCTGATTGACCAAAGAACCGTCGGCAACTCATCAATCTAGCGTCTTACGCACTTGTGTAGCCTGTCGAAAGTTCTTGTTTTGAGGCCCGTAACACTTCAGCATTCGCCCTTTCTACCTGGACGTTCCTTGTTGGATGAGCAACAGAAGCGAAACAAATTTTGCTGCCGAGGTCTTGGATATACTGCATGAAAGTGTGGCTTGTCAACTGCATGCCGTTGTCGGTGATGACTCAATTTGGCACACCAAAACCGCAAACTAGTCCCTTGAAGAACTTGACGGCTGATTGTGCTGTCACCTTTCTCACTGGCTCCACTTCTGGCCACTTTGTGAACTTGTCGATTGCGACATACAAGTACTCAAAGCCCCCGACAACACGGGGAAAGGGGCCCAGTATGTTGAGCCCCCAGACCGAAAATGGCCAGGAAAGAGGGATCGTTTGAAGAGGTTGAGCTGGTTGATGAAGCTTCTTTGAATGGAACTGGCACACTTCACACTTTGTTACTAGTGCAGTTGCATCCTGGAGAGCAGTGGGCCAAAAGAAACATTGCCGGAATGCTTTGCCAACAAGGGCTCTTGACCCTATGTGGGAGCCACATACGCCTCCATGTATCTCTGCCAACAGCTTCAATCGGTCCTCCTGAGGAATGCGCATCAATTTCACGTCGTTCGATCTCCTCAGGTATAGGACATCGTCCACAAACTAATACATGCTGGACCGACGGGCTACTTTCTCTACCTCTTCCTGTTCCTCAGGGAGCTCCCATGTTTGGAGGAATCGAATGGTGTGCTGTGCCCATGCCAAAGCCTGGGGCTTGACGGCAAGGACTAAAGGCACGTCTTCTGCCATGGGGGCAGTTGTCTCTACGACAAGGGCTTGAGGCTCTGCCGGAGTCTGCTGCTCCCCGGAAAACTTGGGGTTCCCAGCAACTTCCTTGCCGGCGGCTCCTGGGAGCTCAGCGGGAAAGTACTTGTCGGGGCCGGTCTTCCTTCGCTTATTCTGTCATGCTGATGGTTCAATGGATGGCTGAGTCAATTGGAGCACAAAAGTTTCTGGTTCCACAGGCAACTTGAGGGCAACGCGTTTTGACAAGTCATCGACAATGTTGTTCTCTGCTCGAGGGACATGCTCTGCTTGCAGACCGTCGAAACGCTCCTCCAACTTCCTCACAGGCTTCCATCAACGGGCTCTGATAATCTTTGTTAACTTGCTTGACGACAAGTTGTGAATCACCTCTGATGATGAGCTTCCTGATTCCGAGGTCTACCGCGATCCTAAGACCGGCAAGCAGTCCCTCAAACTCTGCAGTGTTGTTTGTTGATTTCTCCCGAGGAAAGTGTATCTGTATCATGTACATGAGGCGCTCTCCAGTGGGCGCGACGAGTAGCACACCGGCACCAACACCTTGTAGCGAGAAAGCCCTGTCAAAGTACATAATCAAATCACGGCTTGCCTCCTTGCCGGGAAGGGTGGTCTCTTGAATTTCTTCATTAGGTGTTGAGGTCCACTCTGCAATGAACTCTGCCAAGGCTCTGCTCTTAATTCTCGAAGTGCTTTCAAACCTGGTACCAAAGCTTGACAGTTCCAACGCCCACTCCACAATCCTCCCAGTTGCATTTGGGTTGTGCAAGATCCGTTGCAACCAGAAACGAGTGACGACGGTGATCTCATGTGCTTGGAAATAGTGATGCATCTTTCTTGAGGCCATAAGAAGGCCGAAAAGTAGCTTCTGCACACCAGAATATCTTGATCTAGCCCCCTGCAAGAGGGAGCTGACAAAGGAAACTGGGTGCTACATCACCTTCTTCTTCTCTTTCACTTCGCTTCCTTGCGCAGATCATGTCTCACCGGGACTAGGCTCTGCCGGGGGTCCTGCCTTGCCGGCATCAGGCCCTGTCGAGGAAGGCCTCAGCTCATCATCCGACGGTCTCACCACTGCCGCTGCTTCTTCCTCAACTTCTCTCTGCACCACTAGTGCGGCACTAACCACTTGATTCGTTGTTGCTAGATATAGCAACAACGGCTCTTGCGATTTAGGCGTGACTAGTATTCAGGTAGAGGAGAGGTACCTCTTCAAATCTTGTAGTGCTGCCTCTGCTTCCGAAGTCCATTTCATTGAACCCGCCTTTTTCAAAATTTTGAAAAAGAGCAGGGCGCACTCAGCAGATTTGGAGATAAACCTACTCAGAGCAGCAACGCAGCCAGCAAGCCTACGTACATCCTTGACTCGCCTTGGTGCCTCAATCTACTCAATCGCCTTGATCTTGTTGGGATTTGCTTCGATTCCGTGTTGAGATACAAAGAACCCAAGAAGTTTGTCGGATGGGATGCCGAACACACACTTCTCAGGGTTGAGCTTGATGTTGATATTGCGCGAATTTGCAAATGTTTCCTCTAGATCTTGCACGAGCGTGGCCTTGTCCTTGGTTTTGACCACTATATAATCCATATAAGCTTCCATATTTGTATGTAGCTGGGGCTCAAAACCAATTTGGACCGCTCGAGCAAACGTCGAACCAGCGCTTTTCAACCGAAAGGCATTCGTACAAAACAGTACGTACCACATGGGGTGATGAACGTGGTCTTCTCTTCATATTCCTTCGTCATGAAGATTTGGTGGTATCCTGAGTAGGTGTCGAGGAACGACAGCAGGTCGCACCCGACAGTGGAGTCCACTATCTGGTCAATGTGTGGCAAAGGGAAAGGATCCTTTGGACAGGCTTTATTGATATCTGTATAGTCAATACATAGCCTCCATTTCCCATTTGCCTTGCGTACCACCACTAGATTGGCCAACCATGTTGGGTGGAGCACTCCTCTGACCAAGCCTGCCACTTCCAACTTCCTGGTCTCTTCAATGATGAACTCTTGCCGCTCCAAATCCTTCTTTCTGACCTTCTGCTTGACGGGACGCGCATGAGGATAGACAGCAAGGTGGTGCTCAATCACCTTCCTGGGAACACTGGGGATGTTAGATGCTTGCTATGCAAACACATCGGCATTTTCCCACAGGAAGGCAACGAGCGCGCTTTCCTATTTGCTGTCAAGGGTGGAGCTTATGGTAAAAGCTCCACCCGTGCCATCCTCCTTGACGGGTACCTTCTTGGTTTCTGGTGGTGCTGCCTTGGATTTCTTGCTCTTGCTGGTGGAGCTCCTGGCACGTCCTCATCGGGAACGTAGCACTCCGAGGAGGCATGTTTGCTGGAGTGCATGCAAGAGGCCTTGCCGGGGCCAGAAGTCTTGCCGGTGGTTAAGGTCTTGCCGATCATCTTCCCCTCGGGAGCTCTAGTGGCAGGAGCAAGTGTTTTGGCGGCAGGTGCTGCAATTGCCTCTCGATAGAGTTGGTCGGCACAGATGAGCGCATCTCTTTTGTCGCAGTCGATAGTGATGATGCTCATTGGGCCGGGCATCTACAGCTTGTTGTATGCGTAGTGTGACGCCGCCATGAACTTGGACAGTGCTGCGCGGCCAAGGATCCCGTTATATGGCAACTGGATCTCGGCGACATCAAAAATGATCTTCTCTGTCTTGTAGTTCAGGTCGCCACCAAATGTGACTGGTAGTGTGATCTTTCCATTAGGTTGGCTTCTCCCTGGATGATCCCTTGAAACGTACTGTTTCTTCAAGATCTTCATCAGGGATCTGCAAGCTCTTGATCACATTGGGCGAGATCAAGTTCAAACCAGCCCCACCGACAACTAGCATTTTTGTCACGTTGAGGTTGCGGATTGTTGGTGAAACCAACAATCGCAAACACCTGACCGCGGTTGTGCGATCAGGGTGATCGCCAGCATAAAAAATGATAGGCATGTTGGACCATTTCAGTGGCTTCTGGGCATCGATCATTGGCTCCATCACATTAATCTCATGTGCCCACTGTTTAAGTTGACCGTGGGAAGAATGCAACGAAGCACCTCCATCAACACACATGACCTTTGTTGCTTTCTGAAACTCATGCTCGATGGACTCGTCGTCATCGTCACGATCGTCATCTCCCTCTTCCTTGTCATGGCCTAGAGCAGGCCTCTCTTGTTGCTTATCCTTGCCATGGTGCCCCCCTTCGAGCATCGCGCATCTTGCCGGATCCCTCCGCACCATCTTGGCCCTTCTCTTTGTCTCGTCTTTCGTACTCAGCCCTCTGCTTCTCCATCAGCTGCTCAACTTGACGGCAATTTTGGAGGTCATGGCCTTTCTTGCAGTGAATCTTGCAATATTGCTTGTCGGGGCCCTCTGGCTTACCGGCAACCGCCAAGGCTCGGCAGGCGTCGCACCCAGCAATCTCCTTGCCAGGGTCGTCAATCTTAGCCTTCTTGGCAGTGTCGGGGTTGCCGGATTCCTCGACAGCAAGCACGGTCTTGCCTTTGCGCTTCCAATTGCGTCGTTGGCCCTTCTTCGCCGGGGCGACGACATCTTCATCTCCAGAGTCACTTCCCGCGTCTGTATCTTCGCCGGGGAACTTCCTTCCTTCTTTAGCTCGGGCACACCTGTCGGCCAGAAAATAGGGCTCAGCAACATCTGCAACCTTGTTCATCGCCAGTTCTTCACGCATCTTACGATTGTGCATGTTCTGGTGGAACACGCTGATGACAGCCTTGCGCACGTTCTGATGGAACGCCCTGATGACAGCGGCGGGATGAACATATGGATGTTATATTGCACCCGGCTGAATCTCTGCATGTATTTGTGCAAGCATTCGCCATCCTTTTGGGGGATCACATGCAAATGACTTGCATGGCCAGGAGCTACATGGCCTCTAGTAAAGGCGCCAACAAACTCGTGGCACAGATTCAACTAAGAGGAGATGGAATCTATCAGAAGGTGCATCTACCATGACCTGGCGTTGGGCTTGAGCACCAATGGGAAATAGTTGGCAAGCACCTTGCCGTCCCGAGCCCCGGCAGCTTGCATCGCTATGGTGTAAACGCTCTGGAACTCGGACGGATGAGTCTTGCCGCCGTACTTCTCCGGGACCTCTGGTTTGAACGTGCGGGTAGTGGGCCACTCGAACTGCCGCAGCACACGGGTAAATGTTGGACATGTTATTGCGTAAGGCAAGTCACCAGAATTCTCCAGTGCAGGCTTGTACAAGTGGGCCCCGCACGCCTATCAGACTAATGGCGTGCTTCCCGTTGCCACTGGATGGTGGTTCGAGCGTTCTCATTGAGCTGTTCTCAAAGAATTTGACATTGGTCACGACGGGCACGGGGATCGGATGACGCCGTGGATACATCGTCACGGGCATCGACCCGACGAGCTGACGACCGCCGCTGTCGCGGTGGAGGGAGTGCACCATGCTTGCGGCGCCCCCAACCCTACCATTGTCAACACGTGCTGGCTCAGTGGTCCGGTGCCGCGAAGGACTTGCCTCCTGGTGTCCATCCTTGTTGGCGTGGCCAATAAGGCTTTGGATAGCAGCCCTCCACTCTTCTCGCCTCTCCGCAGCAGGAGGAAAGTCAAGGAGTAGCTATGCTCGTGCCAACACTTCTGCTCGCGTCAGTGGCAGTGACAAACGCGAGGAACATGTGGTGCTCGAACTTCTAACTACGTTAGAAGGATCTCCATCACGGTTTCGTGGTTGCGTGCCCTTTTCACCAGCATCTTGGTGTGCATGCCGGCCCTGCGCATCTCGAGAATGATGCTGAGGGCTCTTGCCGCAGCGACGCCCGGGGTCATCAACGTCGCGACGCTGCTTGTCGCGCACGACCTGGGAGGACTGTGGTGTGTGCGTCGGCAGAGTTGTCTTCCTTCCCTTGGAGGTCCCCGCGCCGCCCGTAGGCAGCACGGCTCCATCCTTGGATGCGGTGGCGCGCGGATCATCGTCGTGACCGCGGACGTGCTGCTCGCCTGGTTGCTGGTACCAGAATGATGTGGATGGTCTTGATCTCCTCCGCCACCAGCGCCTGCCCCGTTGCCCATTCGCGCCGGCACGGGCAGACCGGCTCCAGATGAGCCGATTGTCATGATCGTCTTCTTCTTCGGAGGCATGGTGATGAAGAAACTGACGCACTAACTACCAGACCATATTTGCACAACTTTTTCCCCTACCTGGCGTGCCAAAGATGTCGGGGAAAGGACACCTATGGCATCAGCATGAGGGATTTTTACCCAGGTTCAGGCCTGCTGAGGAGCGTAAAACCCTAGTCCTGCTTTGAGTGTATATTTGGTGTTCTTGAACCTTAACTAGCTGCTATGCGTGCCTGGTCCAAAAGTTCAAATCCTCCTCCAGTACACCTTGGGCCTCCTTTTATACGCCAAAGGGGTCGCCACAGTGGCACACATGAGGTGTAAAGTAGCTACAGTGTACAAGCTTACCCCTGGCATCGTAGGACAAACACATTAAATGTGCTGCTTACGTGCCCTCCAACTTTATCAGGGACGGTAATAGAACCTGTCCCGTCCGTCGCCGCCTCACCCCATCTTGACACGCATCCAGGCTGACGAGGCATGTAGCACCAGGCTGGCTAGCTAGCCGTTGTGTTGGCGCAGTGGCAGGATCTTCATGAAGGTATGCATGCCACCACGCAGGTGCTTGCTTAGTTGGCAGGCTGGTCGCCGCACTAGAATGACTGTGAGGTGGCGAAACCTTGTTGGGTGCGGGCCTAGCTGTGGCTCCGTAATTGTCCCCGGCAAGGGTCTTGTCGGGGCCTCGCAGTCATCCCCGGCAAGGGCCTTGCAGGGGGTCTTTGTCTTCTGGTCTCCATGTAGACCTGCATGCCACCAGTCTTCAGAAAGATCTGCATGCTACTACGCATGCGCCCCCGAGTCTTAGCCTTGATGTTGTCGATGGTGTCAGAGCTCTCAGCTTCAAGGGTGGTGTCCTAGATGGTGCTTCGCAAGCTGCCCCGGCAAGGATCTTGCCTGGGCTACGCGGGCTACCCCAGCAAGGGTGTTGCCGGGGGAGGTCTAGCTTCTCTTATGTTCTCTATTTACTGGCTTGAGTGCTGGCTTGGTAGTCTTGCATCTTGCCTTCTAATGCCCCGTCAAGCCTTTGACATGGGCACGGCTACAACTACCTGTGCACAAGTAAGGGGTATAGAAGGGCCCAAACTTATGTACGCCGACAATTGTCTTCAATGTCTTCATACATTTTTAGGGGTCATCTCTGGTAGGTAAACCGAATCAATGAGGGACTACTACCTATGTTATCCTGCAATTCTCACAAACACGTTAGTCTCTCAACCAAGTTTGTCGTTAATACTCCAAAACCAATTAGGGGTGGCACTAGATGCACTTACAAATATAAGTAACAGAGAAAAAACAAATATAAAAAGAAAAAGAAATAAAAATAAAAACATAGACTACCGCAGCCCAACATAACCTAGCGGCCCAGCTAACCTAACCGCAACCCACCCGCGCCCTATCCCTTTCTCTCATAGATGAGAGGGCCCCACCTGTCAGCATCATCCCCAACCTCCAACTACCACACCCCATGACCGCGCCCACATCCCGTGCATGAGTGAGCGCACGATCTCCAGTTAGCCCACCTCAAGCATGAGCTAGCCCTATAAAACCCCAGCTGCCCCATGTTGTTTTCCCCACTAAATTGAGCCCAATGCCGGCAGGCTGCTCCATCGCGACCTCACCTTGGCGACACTGACCTAGGAACCACAGCGATGATTTCGGCCATGTAGAGCCCCTCTCAACCACCCACTACCACCACTAGCTTCAGCGCGCCGTTGCGCCCCTTCTAGACACTGTTGCTTTGAGCTTTGACCCCTGGAAACCCGAGCGCGTCGCAGACCGAAGCTCATCGCCGCTGTGAGCTCCACTCCGGCGAACTCCCTCACCTACACCTGAAGCCCTCCGCCATTTTCACATCTCCGGCGAGCCCCATAGCCACTACCCTCGTTCTCCCCGACGACGTCCACGAGCACAAGGAGGTCTACGACATCGATCTGCGCCTAACCGTCCTCTCCGCCGCCCCTGGAGCCCCTTGCACCGCCAGATCGTCGACTCTAAGTGTTGTGTCGTCGTCTTTGTGTTTTCCACCGAGATCTTGGATGACCTAGCGCCGCCCGTCACTAAGCCTCTAATCTGGACCGTTATGTCTAGATCTGATGCAGCACATTAGTTCACTTAAACAGACGGGTACCAAGCAATCATGAGCTGCCACATCACCAACATTATTGAAAACATTATCCACAAAATTTCGGTTAAATTGAATTAAATTGTTAATTTTAAAGAAAACCCCCTAGATATTCAATCATCATAACTTTATTTCTATAAATCCAAATTGAGTGATCGCTTTTTGATACGTCTCCAACGTATCTATAATTTTTTATTATTCCATGTTGTTTTATTATCAATCTTGGATGTTTTATAATCATTTTATAGTAAATTTTATATCATTTTTTGGTACTAACCTATTGACATAGTGCCAAGTGCCAGTTGCTGTTTTTTGCATGTTTTTACATTGCAGGAAATCAATATAAAATGGAGTCCAAATGCCACACCAATTTACGATGACTTTTTATGGGACAGAAGGAACACAACAGGCCCTGGTTGCACCTGGGGGAGTCCTGAGGAGGGGACAACCCACTAGGGCGCGCCAGCAGGCCCAGGCGCGCCCTGGTGGGTTGTGCCCATCTCGGGTCCCCCCTGGACCAACTCTTTGCTCTATAAATACCCCAATATTCCAGAAACCCTAGGGGAGTCGACAAAGTATTCATCCAGCTGCCGCAGAGTCCAGAACCACGAGATCCAATCTAGACACCATCACAGAGGGGTTCGCCACTTCCATTGGTGCCTCTCCAATGATGCGGGAGTAGTTCTTTGTAGACCTTTGGCTCCGTAGTTAGTAGCTAGATGGCTTCTTCTCTCTCTCTCTCTCTCTCTCTCTCTCTCTCTCTCTCTCTCTCTCTTGATTATCAATACAATGGTCTCTTGGAGATCCATATGATGTAAGTCTTTTGGCAGTGTGTTTGTTGGGATCTATTGAACTTTGAGTTTATGAAAGTTATTTGAGTTCTTTGATCTCTTATATGTGTGATCTCTTATATGCGTGATCTATTTATCTTGCAACGGGAAGATGTGCCTGGTAGTGGGTTCGATCTTACGGTGCTTGATCCCAATGACAGAAAGGGAACCGACACGTATGTATCGTTGCTACTAAGGGTAAGAAGACGGGATCCATATCTGACACAATAGATAGACGGATCTTGTCTACGTCATGTCATCGTTCTTATTGCATTACTCCATTTTTCCATGAAATTAATACACTAGATGCATGCTGGATAGCGTTCGATGTGTGGAGTAATAGTAGTAGATGCAGGTAGAAGTCGGTCTACAAATCTTGGACGTGATGCCTATGTAATGATCATTGCCTGGATATCGTCATGATTATTTGAAGTTCTATCAATTTCCCAACCTAATTTGTTTACCCACCGTTTGCTATTTTTCTCGAGAGAAGCCAGTAGTGAAACCTACGGCCCCCGGGTCTTCTTTCTGATATATTTCCTTGCAATCTAATTTTTCCTTGCGTTTATTTTCAGATCTATTAAACCAAAAAATACAAAAATAGCTTGCTGCAATTTATTTGTTCCACGATCTATTTATCCTATCTACAAATTTACCTCACGTCCTTTGCCTATCTTGAGGCGCCGTACCACGAAAGGGATTGACAACCCCTTTAACACGTCGGGTTGCGAGGTGTTGTTCTTTGTGTGCAGGGGCTATTTACATTGTGTTGCTTGGTTCTCCTACTGGTTCGATAACCTTGGTTTCATATCTAAGGGAAATACCTACCACCGCTTTGCTGCATCATCCCTTCCTCTTTGGGGAAAAAACCGACATAGCTTCAAGCGACATCAAAAGGAATTTATGGCGCCGTTGCCGGGGAGGATCTTCAACATAACCAGGTTCCTAATCACAAATATCATCTCCTTGTAGTTTACATTATTTGCCTCTCATTTTCCTCTCCCCACTTCACAAAAATTTGACGTTTTATTCGCGTCTCATTGTCCGTTCGCCGTTTTCTTATCAGATCTATCCTTTGCTTGCAATCATGAGTGATTACGGTATGGCACCAACAGCTGATGGCCTAACTCCTAAATTTTGATGTACGGGCAATCTGGTTGCTAAAACTTTTATCTTGGGGCAAGGGAATGTTATGGGAAAAGAACATATTCAAGAATTTTTCAGTTGTGTTGGGAATCTAAGTCTTGATGATGCTCCTATACTTAAAACTACTAGATCTTATGCGGATGCTATTTCAGCTCTAGTTCTGAAACTTGAAAGTAAATTTATTCATACCCATCCTACTTTGCAAAGATTGTTTTTTGAACTCCCTGACATAAAGAATCCTAGGGCCAAAAAGTTGGCCACTCTCGTTCTTATAAATGAATTTGACTACATAATACGGGAAGGTAGGGAAATCTTTGATTTTTATGGTATGACTCGTGAAAAACCCATGATAAACGAAATTCTTTATAATAGTGATTATGCACTAAGAAAATTGCTTGGGGATAATAAGATCTTTGATGAGAATCTTAAAAAGGAAGTCCCCGTTCTAGATATAATCCAACAAGTTTTTAATAATGTTAATCAACACTACTCTTGGATTGTTGCGGGTAATCAAAAGGGTTATGATGAAAACCAACTAAGGAATGCTAAAGTTTCCATGGATAATATGTTTTATGTTGTGTTTACAAAACCCCATGATGAAAATACCTCTAAGAAAATTAAGAAGAAAAAGGAAGACAAAATTTAGATCCTACGCGTTATGCCTAGCTAAGGGCGTAAAACTATAGCGCTTGTTGGGAGGCAACCCAATGAATAAAATTTATTTTTGCTTTTTGCTTTCTGTTCTTGAGTGTTAGAACAATTATGCTACTGTTATTATTGTGTTTTTTTGTGTTTAATTAGTGTTTGTGCCAAGCAAAGCCTTTAGGATCTTCTGGGATGGTAGTTGTTTGATCTTGCTGAAAAAGACAGAAACTTTGTGCTCACGAAAATAATTATCATAAATCACAGAAACGAGCTTTTGCCCTGATTATTTTTGCATAGGATTAATATACAAATGATTCTGGTCTTCCTAATTTGGTAGAAGTTTTGAAATTACAGAAGTATTCGAAAGTTCCATATTACTACAGACTGTTCTGTATTGACAGATTCTGTTTTCTTTGTGTTGTGTGCTTATTTTGATGGCTCTATGGTTTACTTTGATGAGTTTTTGCCATATAAAAGTTGGAATACAGTATGTATAATACAAAAACAAAATAATAATTGGTTTTACACAGCACTTATAGTACTGGTTTGCTTTCTTTTACTAACAGATCTCACAAGGGTTTTGTTGAGTTTTGTGTGATTGAAGTTTTCAAGTTTTGGGTTATCTTACGATGGATAAAACAAGGATAGAAGAGCCTAATCTTGGGGATGACCCGACATACCAAGCTATTATCAAAGAATGAGCAACCAACTAAGCTTGGGGATGCCCCCGAGTGGCATCCCCTCTTTCTTCTAACAACCATCGGTATTTTACTCGAGAATATATTTTTATTCGGCACATGATATGTGTTTTGCTTGGAGCGTCTTGTATGATATGTGTCTTTGATTGTTTTATTTTGTGTTTTAAGTCATCAAACCTTGCTGGACACACCTATTTGAGAGAGCCAAAATTATGCCATGACTTGTTAGAATTGCTCTCTATGCTTCACTTAAATTTTTATGAGCAATGGACTTGCTCTAGTGCTTCACTTATATCTTTTTGAGCACGGTGTGCTTAGTATTTTTGAAGAAATGCTCTCTTGCTTCACTTATATTTATTTGAAATCTAGTAAAATTTTGAAGAAATTCTCTCTTGCTTCACTTAAATTATTTTGAGGGAAAGAAAATATGTTATGCTCATGATCTTCACTTACATTTGTTTGAGCTTATGAAAAGCAACACAAGAAAATTAGTCCCAAAGTGATGGATATCTAAGAAGGATAAAGAAAGAAAGAAAGACAATATGACATGAAGATCATTGGACTAAATAAACTTGATTCTTAGTAATAGTTTTGAGATATGATGGTGTGATATGTGAGTTATGTTGATGAGTAATTGTGCTCTAGTAAGAATACTGGTGTTAAGGTTTGTGATTCCCTATGCATGCACGAAAGTCAATAATCATGCAATGAAAATTATATCCTACTTGTGGTGCATTATTCGGTGTTAATTATTCTTAATGCTTGCTTATGAGATTATTCGTTTCTTGGTTGGTCGCTTCTCAATATTTTTGATAGCCTTCATTTTGCACCAAGTATGACCTCTACTTGTGCATCAAAAATCCTTTAAACCAGTTTTGCCACATGAGTCCACCATATCTACCTATATGCGGTATTCTTTTACCGCTCTAAGAAAATTTGCATGTGCCATCTTTAATTTTCAAAATGAACTTCTCTTTTGTGTGTTTATTTCGCTCGCGGAACGGTAACGGGTAGCTAATATTTTCCATGCTAGATGTGTTATTCTCTCGATGAGTGTTTATTCACTTGTCATTGCACGAGGGTAAGGTAAAGGTATTAGGGATGCCCAGTCCCGAAATGCAAAATTGAATTTACTTTATGTGTCAAATAATAAATTCCTTGGAAAGTTTTTGTATGGAGGGCACCCGTGGATACGACTAGCCATGGAAAGTGAAAGTTATGGTGGAAAAAGGAATAAACTTTATTTTCTATTTGGGAACCTCCTATGATATATCTACCATGGAAAGTGTTGGGATGCTCCAAGTCGTTTTCGTTGGTAGGATGGATACACCTCCCAAAATGTTTTTATCTCTAATTTTTCGCTTTGAGCTCTGGCGCCTCTACAAATCACTACTTCCCTCCGCGAAGGGCCTTTCTTTTACGTTATGCAATTTTTATTTTTGAATTTAGTCTCCATCCTCTCTTATAAAAGCACCAACTAGGGTGAAAATGTGATCGTACTTAAGTATTGGGTGTAGCTAATATTCGAGTGTGTTTCATAAATGGATCAATGTTTGAGCATGATGGGCTAGGGATAACTTGTTTTAGCATTGATATTTTGAAAGACATGGTTTCTTGTTGATATGCTTGAGTGTCTAAATTATTATGTCAAAACTAGACTATTGCTTTGAATCACATAAAAGTCCAAATGTCCATGCTATAAAGAGAAGAATATGGTATGACATGATAAACAGCACTCCGCATCAAAAATTCTGTTCTATCACTTACCTACTCGAGGACGAGCAAGAGTTAAGCTTGGGGATGCTGATACGTCTCCAACGTATCTATAATTTTTGATTATTCTATGATGTTTAATTATCAAGCTTGGATGTTTTATATCATTTTATAGTCATTTTATATCATTTTTTGTACTAACCTATTGACATAGTGCCAAGTGCTAGTTGTTGTTTTCTGCATGTTTTTACATCGCAGGAAACCGATATCAGATGGAGTCCAAATACCACGCCAATTTACGATGATTTTTTATGGGCCGGAAGGAACCCAATGGGCCCTGGTTGCACCTTGGGGGAGTCCCGAGGAGGGGACAACCCACCAGGGCGCACCAGGAGGCCCAGACGTGCCCTGGTGGGTTGTGCCCACCTCGGGTGCACCCTAGACTGACTCTTTGCTCTATAAATACCCCAACATTCCAGAAACCCTAGGAGAGTCGACGAAACTTTCATTCAGCCGCCACAGAGTCCAGAACCACGAGATCCAATCTAGAAACCATCACGAAGGGGTTCACCACTTCCATTGGTGCCACTTCGATGATGCGTGAGTAGTTCTTTGTAGACCTTTGGGTCCGTAGTTAGTAGCTAGATGGCTTCTCTCTCTCTCTCTCTCTATCTCTCTCTCTCTCTCTTTCTTGATTATCAATACAATGGTCTCTTGGAGATCCATATGATGTAAGTCTTTTGGCAGTGTGTTTGTTGGGATCTGATGAACTTCGAGTTTATGATCATTTATATCTTTTTATATCCATGAAAGTTATTTGAGTTCTTTGATCTCTTATATGTGTGATCTCTTATATGCGTGATCTATTTATCTTGCAATGGGAAGTGGTGCCCGGTAGTGGGTTCGATCTTACGGTGCTTGATCCCAATGACAGAAAGGGAACCGACATGTATGTATCGTTGCTACTAAGGATAAAAAGACGGGATCCATATCTGCCGCAATAGATAAACGGATCTTGTCTACATCATGTCATCATTCTTATTGCATTACTCCGTTTTTCCATGAATTTAATACACTAGATGCATGCTGGATAGCGGTCGATGTGTGGAGTAATAGTAGTAGATGCAGGCAGAAGTCCGTCTACTAATCTTGGACGTGATGCCTATGTAATGATCATTGCCTGGATATCGTCATGATTATTTGAAGTTCTATCAATTGCCCAACAGTAATTTGTTTACCCACCGTTTGCTATTTTTCTCGAGACAAGCCACTAGTGAAACCTAAGGCCCCCGGGTCTTCTTTCTCAGATATTTGCCTTGCGATCTACTTTTTCCTTGTGTTTATTTTCAGATCTATTAAACCAAAAAAATATAAATATACCTTGCTGCAATTTATTTGTTCCGCCATCTATTTATCCTATCTACAAATTTACCTCACATCCTTTGCCTATCTTGAGGCGTCGTACCCCGAAAGGGATTGACAACCCCTTTAACACGTAGGGTTGCGAGGTGTTGTTCTTTGTGTGCAGGGGCTGTTTACGTTGTGTTTCTTGGTTCTCCTACTGGTTCGATAACCTTCGCTTCATATCTGAGGGAAATACCTACCACTGCTGTGCTGCATCATCCCTTCCTCTTTGGGGGGAAAACCGACGTAGCTTCAAGCGACATCACTTTTGCAAAATGATCCTTATGAAACTTAATTTGAAGGAAATATGACCTAAAGGCAATAATAAAGTTATTATTTATTTCCTTATATCATGATAAATGTTTATTGTTCATGCTAGAATTGTATTAACCGGAAACTTAGTACATGTGTGAATACGTAGACAAAACATAGTGTCCCTAGTATGCCTCTACTAGACTAGCTCGTTAATCAAAGATGGTTATGTTTCCTAACCATAGACATGTGTTGTCATTTTATGAACGGGATCACATCTTTAGGAGAATGATGTGATGGACATGACCCATCCGTTAGCTTACCATTGTTTACAGTTTCATTACTATACTTTGTTCATGACTTATACATGTTCCTCAGACTATGAGATTATGCAACTCTCGAATACCAAAGGAACACCTTGTGTGCTATCAAACGTCACAACTTAACTGGGTGATTATAAAGATGCTCTACAGGTGTCTCCGAAGGTGTTTGTTGGGTTGGCATAGATCGAGATTAGGATTTGTCACTCCGTGTATCGAAGAGGTATCTCTGGGCCCTCTCGGTAATGCTCATCACTATAAGCCTTGAAAGTAATGTGACTAATGAGTTAGTTGCAGGATGATTCATTACAGAACAAGTAAAGAGACTTGCTGGTAACGAGATTGAACTAGGTATGAGGATACCGACGATCGAATCTTGGGCAAGTAACATACTGATGACAAAGGGAACAACGTATGTTGTTATGCGGTTGACCAACAAAGATCTTCATAGAATATGTAGGAGCCAATATGAGCATCCAGTTCCGCTATTGGTTATTGACCGGAGATGGGTCTCGATCAGGTCTACATAGTTCTAGAACCCGTAGGGTCCGCAAGCTTAACATTCGATGACTATTTGTGTTATGAGTTATGTGTTTTGATGACCGATGTTTGTTCGGAGTCCCAGATGAGATCACGAACATGAGGAGGAGTCTCGAAATGGTCGAGACATAAAGATCCATATATTGGACCATGTTATTCGGACACCGGAAGTGTTCCGGGTGGTTTCCGGTAAAAACAAAGTGCCTGAGGGGTTACCGGAACCCCCGGGGAACCAATGGGCCACCATGGGCCTTAGTGGAGAGAGAGGAGGGCCGCCATGGTAGGCTGCCCCCCCCTCCCGCGCGCGCTTAGCAGTCCGAATTGGACAAGGGAAAGGGGGGCGCCGCCCCCTATCCTACTCCCTCTCCCTCTCCTTCCTTCCCCCTCGCTTCCTTGTAGAGGAATCCTTCTAGGACTAGTAGTCCTAGTAGGACTCCCTATCCTTGCCACGCCCCCTAGAGCCGGCTGTCCTCCCCCTCCCTCTTTATATACGAGGTCAAGGGGGCACCCTAGAACACACTAAGTCTGCTCTTAGCCGTGTGTGATGCCCCCCTCCACAGTTACACACCTCGATCATATCGTCGTAGTGCTTAGGTGAAGCCCTGCGCCTGTAACATCATCATCACCGTCGTCATGCTGTCGTGTTGATGGAACTCACCCTCGTCCTCAACTGGATCAAGAGCACGAGGGACGTCATCGAGCTGAACGTGTGCTGAACGCGGAGGTGTCGTACATTCGGTACTTGGATCGGTTGGATCGCGAAGAAGTTCGACTACATCAACCGCGTTACTAAATGCTTCCGCTTTAGATCTACAAGGGTACGTGGATACACTCTCCCCTCTCATTGATATGCATCTCCTAGATCGATCTTGCGTGATCGTAGGAATTTTTTTGAAATTACTGCATTCCCCAATAGTGGCATCCGAGCCAGGTCTATGCGTAGATGTTTTATGCACGAGTAGAACACAAGGAGTTGTGGGAGATAATAGTCATACTGCTTACCACCAATGTCTTACTTTGATTCGGCGGTATTGTTGGATGAAGCGGCCCGTACCGACATTACATGACCGCATTCATGAGACTAGTTCCACCGACGTGCTTTTGCACATAGGTGGCTGGCAGGTGTCTGTTTCTCCAACTTTAGTTGAATCGAGTTTGACTATGGCAGGTCCTTGTTGAAGGTTAAAACAGCACGCTTGACGAAAAAATCATTGTGGTTTTGATGCATAGGTAAGAACGGTTCTTGCTAGAAGCCCGTAGCAGCCATGTAAAATTTGCAACAACAAAGTAGAGGACGTCTAACTTGTTTTTGCAGGGCTTGCTGTGATGTGATATGGTCAAGACATGATGTGATATAAATTTTTGTATGAGATGATCATGTTTTGTAACAGAGTTATCGGCAACTGGCAGGAGTCATATGGTTGTCGCTTTATTGTATGCAATGCAATCGCCATGTAATTGTTTTACTTTATCACTAAGCGGTAGCGATAGTCGTAGAAGCAATAGTTGGCGACACGACAATGATGCTACGATGGAGATCAAGGTGTCGTGCCAGTGACAATGGAGATCATGACGATGCTTCGGTGATGGAGATCATGAGCACAAGATGATGATGTCCATATCATGTCACATATCTTGATTGCATGTGATGTTTATCTTTTATGCATCTTATTTTGCTTAGTACGATGGTAGCATTATAAGATGATCCCTTACTAAATTTAAAGGTATAAGTCTTCTCCCTGAGTATGCACCGTTGCTAAAGTTCGTCGTGCTGAGACACCACGTGATGATCGGGTGTGATAAGCTCTATGTTCACATACAACGGGTGTAAGCCAGTTTTGCACACGCAGAATACTTGGGTTAAACTTGACGAGCCTAGCATATGTAGATATGGCCTCGGAACACTGGAGACCGAAAGGTCGAGCGTGAATCATATAGTAGATATGATCAACATAGAGATGTTCACCATTGAAAACTACTCCATCTCACGTGATGATCAGACATGGTTTAGTTGATATGGATCACGTGATCATTTAGATGACTGGAGGGATGTCTATCTAAGTGGGAGTTCTTAAGTAATATGATTAATTGAACTTTAATTTATCATGAACTTAGTCCTGATAGTATTTTGCGAATTATGTTGTAGATCAATAGCTCGTGTTGTAGTTTCCCTATGCTTTTTATATGTTCCTAGAGAAAACTAAGTTGAAAGATGATAGTAGCAATGATGTGGACTAGGTCCGTGATCTGAGGTTTATCCTCATTGCTGCACAGAAGAATTATGTCTTTAATGCATCGCTAGGTGACAGACCTATTGCAGGATCAGATGCAGATGTTATGAATGTTTGGCTACTTGATAGTTTAGTGCACCATGATTTCTGGCTTAGAACCGGGACTTCAAAAATGTTTTGAAAGCCATGGAGCATATGAGATGTTCCAAGAGCTGGAATTGGTATTTCAGATTCATGCCCGTGTCAAGAGGTATGAGACATCTGACAAGTACTTCGCCTAAAAAGATGGAGGAGAATTGCTCATCTAGTGAGCATGTGCTCAGAATGTCTGGGTACTACAATCGCTTGAATCAAGTGGGATTTAATCTTCCAGATAAGATAAGTGATTGACAGAGTTCTCTAGTCACCATCACCAAGTTACTGGAACTCCGTGATGAACTATAGTATGCAAGGGATGACGAAAACGATTCCCGAGCTCTTCGTGATGCTGAAATCGACAAAGGTAGAAATCAAGAAAGAGCATTAAGTGTTGATGATTGACAAGATCACTAGTTTCAAGAAAAGGGCAAAGGGAAAGAAAGGGAACTTCAAGAAGAATCGCAAGCAAGTTGTCACTCCCGTGAAGAAGCCCAAAGCTGGACCTAAGCCTGAAACTGAGTGCTTCTACTACAAAGGAAATGGTCACTGGAAGCGGAACTACCCAAAATATTTGGTGGATAAGAAGGATGGCAAAGTGAACAAAGGTATATTTGATATACATGTTTTGATGTGTACCTTGCTAGTGTTCATAATAGCCCCTGGGTATTCAATACTTGTTCGGTTGCTAAGATTAGTAACTCGAAACAAGAGTTACAGAATAAATAGAGACTAGTTAAGGATGAAGTGAAGATGTATGTTGGAAGTGGTTCCAAGATTGATATGATCATCATCGCACCCCCCCTATACTATCGGGATTAGAGTTGAACCTACATAAATGTTATTTGGTGCTTGCGTTGAGCATGAACATGATTAGATCATGTTTATTGCAATACAGTTACTCATTTAAGACAGAGAATAATTGTTATTTTGTTTACATTAATAAAACCTTCTATGGTCATTGAGGGAGTCCTGGACTAGGGGGTGTCCGGATAGCCGGACTATCATCATCAGCCGGACTCCAAGACTATGAAGATACAAGATTGAAGACTTCGTCCCATGTCCGGATGGGACTTTCCTTGGCGTGGAAGGCAAGCTTGGCAATACGGATATGTAGATCTCCTACCATTGTAACCGACTCTGTGTAACCCTAGCCCTCCCCGGTGTCTATATAAACCGGAGGGTTTTAGTCCGTAGGACACACAACCATTACAACAATCATAACATAGGCTAGCTTCTAGGGTTTAGCCTCCTTGATCTCGTGGTAGATCCACTCTTGTACTACCCATATCATCAATATGAATCAAGCAGGAGTAGGGTTTTACCTCCATCGAGAGGGCCCGAACCTGGGTAAAAACATTGTGTCCCTTGTCTCCTGTTACCATCCGCCTAGACGCACAGTTCGGGACCCCCTACCCGAGATCCGCCGGTTTTGACACTGACGTTGGTGCTTTCATTGAGAGTTCCTCTGTGTCGTCACCGATAGGCTTGATGGCTTCTTCAATCAACAACAACGCCGTCCAGGGTGAGACTTTTCTCCCCGGACAGATCTTCGTGTTCGGCGGCTTCGCACTGCGGGCCAATTCACTTGCCACCTGGAGCAGATCGAAAGCTACGCCCCTGGCCATCAGGTCAGGTTTGGAAGACTAGACTTCATGGCTGACATCCGCGGGGACTTGATCTTCGATGGAGTCGATCCACAGCCAAGCATGCCGGACTGTCACGATGGGCACGATCTAGCTCTGCCGCTGGACAGTACCCTAGTGGCCGCACACAAGTCCGCTCTGACCCATAATTCGGAGCCGACCATGCAGATCGAGGACAGGTGGCTGGACACCGCCTCGGGAGCTGCAACTTCCACGGCGATGGAGCCGAATACTGACCTTGTCCCTTATAAAGCTCGTGACTCCGAGGCGCCGGACTCCTTGCCGGACTCCGAACCTCCTGCGCCCCTGCCAATCGAATCCGATTGGGCGCCGATCATGGAGTTCACCGGCGCGGACATCTTTGAGCACTCACCCTTTGGCAACATCCTAAAATTGCTAAAGCATCTCTCGTTATCAGGAGAACCCTGGCCAGACTGCGGTCAGGACGGTTGGGATGCGGACGACGAAGAAATTCGAAGCCCACCCACCACCCACTTTGTAGCCACTGACTGCGAAGACATCGACGGTATGGACGACGATGCCGGACACGATCAAGAACCAGAGCCTACAGGGCACTGGAAGACCACCTCATCATACGATATATACATGGTGGACACCCCAAAGGATGGGGACGGCGAAGAAGCAGCAGAGGCGGATTCTTCTAAGAAACAGCCCAAGCGCCGACGTCAGCGGTGCCGCTCTAAATCACGCCACAACAAGAATGGAGATTCCGGCACCGGAGACAATAACACCCCAGAGAGTGCCGAAGACAACCCCCTCCAGCAAGATTCAGCATAGGAGGATGAAGTAGCCAGCCCTCGAGAGAGAGCGGCAGACGAGGAGATAGAGGATGACAATTACATGCCTCCCTCCGGAGACGAGGTAAGCCTCAACAACGACGAATTTGTCGTGCCAGAGGATCCCGTCGAACAAGAGCGTTTCAAACGCAGGCTAATGGCCACGGCGAACAGCCTAAAGAAAAAGCAGCAACAGCTTCAAGCTGATCAAGACCTGTTGGCCGACAGATGGACCGAGGTCCTCGCGGCCGAAGAGTATGAACTCGAACGCCCCTCCAAAAGCTACCCAAAACGCAAGTTGCTCCCCCGACTAGAGGAGGAAGCATACAAACCTTCATCACCTGCGCACAATACGGCAGACTGACCACCCCGTGGTCGCGACAGAGAGGCATCTAGGCCCCCCATCAGGACCGTACCCCGGCATCGCTCGAAAAGTATGAAGCCACGGGGGAATCCGCCGGACTTGCGGGATATATTGGAGGACAAGGCAAGACAATCCAGATCTATATACGGATCACGAGGGCGTCCCACGACCCACGACGACTACCATCACGCCGGATACAACAACTCCGGCCGGGCCGAACACAGCAGACAACGCTCTCTTGAGCTACGTCGTGATATTGCTCAATATAGAGGCGCCGCACACCCACTATGCTTCACAGACGAAGTAATGGATCATCAAATCCCTGAAGGGTTTAAACCCGTGAACATCGAATCCTACGATGGCACAACAGACCCCGCGGTTTGGATCGAAGATTATCTTCTTCACATCCATATGGCCCGCGGCGACGATCTCCACGCCATCAAGTATCTCCCACTCAAGCTTAAAGGACCAGCTCGGCATTGGCTTAACAGCTTGCCCGCAGAGTCAATTGGGTGTTGGGAGGACCTGGAAGCCACATTCCTCGACAACTTCCAGGGCACATACGTGCGACCACCAGACGCCGATGACCTAAGCCACATAATTCAGCAGCCAGACGAATCGGCCAGACAGTTCTGGACACGGTTCTTAACAAAGAAAAATCAAATCGTCGACTGTCCGGATGCAGAGGCTCTCGCAGCCTTCAAACATAACATCCGCGACGAGTGGCTGGCCCGGCACCTAGGACAGGAAAAGCCGAAATCCATGGCAGCCCTCACATCACTCATGACCCGCTTCTGTGCGGGAGAGGACAGCTGGCTAGCTCGCAGCAACAACCTCAGCAAAAATGCTGGCAGTCTGGATACTAAGGACCACAATGGCAGGTCGCGTCGAAACAAAAACAAACGCCGCGTTAACGGCGATAACAATGAGGATACGGCAGTCAACGCCGGATTCAGAGGCTCTAAACCCGGTCAACGGAAGAAGCCATTCAAAAGGACTACTCCGGGTCCGCCCAATTTGGACCGAATACTCGACCGCTCATGCCAGATACATGGCACCCCCGAAAAGCCAGCTAACCACACCAACAGGGATTGTTGGGTATTCAAGCAGGCAGGCAAGTTAATTGCCGAAAACAATGACAAGGGGCTGCACAGCGACGACGAGGAAGAAACCCGGCCGCCGAACAGTAGAGGACAGAAGGGTTTCCCCCCACAAGTGCGGACGGTAAATATGATATACGCAACCCACATACCCAAGAGGGAGCGGAAGCGTGCACTTCGGGACGTATATGCGATGGAGCCAGTCGCCCCGAAGTTCAATCCATGGTCCTCTTGCCCGATCACTTTCGATCGAAGGGACCACCCACCAGTATCCGCCATGGCGGATTCGCCGCATTGGTTTTAGACCCAATCGTCGATGGATTTCACCTCACTAGAGTCCTCATGGACGGCGGCAGCAGCCTGAACCTGCTTTATCAGGATACAGTGCGAAAGATGGGCATAGACCCCTCAAGGATTAAACCTACAAAGACGACCTTCAAAGGCGTCATACCAGGTGTCGAGGCCAATTGTACAGGCTCGGTCACACTGGAAGTGGTCTTCGGATCCCCGGATAATTTCCGAAGCGAGGAGTTAATCTTCGACATAGTCCCGTTCCGCAGTGGCTATCACGCCCTGCTCGGACGAACTGCATTAGCAAAGTTCAACGCGGTGCTGCATTATGCATACCTCAAGCTCAAGATGCCAGGCCCTCGTGGAGTCATCACGGTCAACGGAAACACTGAACGCTCCCTCCGAACGGAGGAACACACAGCGGCTCTCGCGGCAGAAGTACAGAGCAGCCTCTTAAGGCAATTTTCGAGTCCGGCCGTTAAAAGACCGGACATGATTAAACGCGCCCAGAGCAACATACATCAAGACCACCTGGCACGTTCTGAGCATGCGTAGCAATGCGGCCCCAACCCCAACCCTTGCATGATTGCAAGACAAACTCCCCGCATACATCATTACGCTCTGGAGATACCTTGGGCATAGGGGAAGGAGCACGACCACGACAGGCCCAAAGTGCGGCTCAACCACACCAGGGGCTCCTAAGTGTGTCGCTCTTTTTCTTTTCCTTTTTTTATTTTATCTTATCTACAGGACTCCGTTTACAAGAGGTCCTATCCGGCAGTAGATCGGCCGAACTCACGATGCAACAGCCAGGGAGGAACAAGGGCTACAACGAACACTCAGGCGGTCTCCATTACGAGCATTAAATCTGTTTATTACAACATTCCGCAGCCCACCCCTGGAGGGGGACATGTTTAAAATAGTCCACTCCCTTGCTTACCGCACTATTTGTATCGTTCTGCACTCATGGCAGAATTCCCTTGAATAAACAATGCATCATTTTTTCGCTTATAATTGCATTCCTTTTTTATATATATGTTCATTTATGACATCTTGCATCCGTACAATTTGGTACGGCCGAATACACCAGGGGCTTACGTTCCCCGCATTATGGTGTAAAGTCCGAACACTTTCACAAGTGCGGCACCCCGAACTTATAGCATTATATGCATCGGCTCCGAATCATGTCTTGGGTCAATAGTTGGGTTTGCCCGGCTCCCATGTTTTGGTACCTTACGTTCCGTTCTGTCGGCTAAGGTAGCACTGGGAGAACCACTGCGATTGCGCCCCGGTTGAGCTGGGCGAGCGCCTCAGTGGAGAAAGCTAAAACTGACTGTCATGATAAGGCGAGAGACTGGTCGCTGTTCGAGAGGTCTTTTCGAGTCCCTAAAGACTTACGCCGCTTAGAGCGAGGAACCGGATAGTGTCCGGCCCAGGCGTGGATAGCGCCCCGAACTCGGTCTTCCGACACTAGGGGCTTCGCCGAAATTTAAAATTATAGAATTCTATGGCTAAGTGAGAGTGTTCAAGCATTATAAGTCCGGTTGCCTTGTTCGTTGTGTTGAGCGCCTCCCTAGATGGACCCAAAAATGGGAACAAGAGCGCTCAAGTTTATCCCGAACACCCCAGCACTCGTGGCATGGGGGCTGAAGCCGACGACTTGCCATCTCTCAGATTTGATAAACGGCCGCACAGAAGGTAATATTTTAAATCAAACAAGCGTTGCTTAGCGCATATG
The DNA here is from genome assembly GCF_018294505.1 of Triticum aestivum. Lineage (NCBI taxonomy): Eukaryota > Viridiplantae > Streptophyta > Magnoliopsida > Poales > Poaceae > Triticum > Triticum aestivum. The sequence goes on from NC_057807.1 coordinate 245,670,948, forward strand.
AACAATGTTTTCAGCGCACAGGATAACACATGGCGAGTCTACTCAATAATTACATCTCTGGGGCACTCATCCGCAATCTTGCGGGCACCCTTCAGGACAGTCTTATAGTACATCTCGGGCGTACGATACTCTTTGCCCGGCGGCGGCGCGTCCGTCAGGAGCCTCTCCGCATCCAGCCTGCCCCAATGCACCTTTGCGCGGGCAAGGGCCCGACGGGCACCTTCAATACAGGCGGAGCGCTTGATGACCTCCACCCAGGGGCACGCATCCACCAGCCGCCGCACGAGGCCGAAGTAGCTCCCAGGCATGGCCTCTCCAGGCCACAGCCGGACTATGAGGCCCTTCATGGCCTGCTCGGCTACCTTGTGGAGCTCGACCAGCTGCTTCAGCTGGTCGCTAGGGGGCACCGGATGTCCGGCCTCAGCGTACTGAGACCAGAAGACCTTCTCCGTTGAGCTCCCCTCCTCAGCCCGGTAGAATGCGGCGGCATCGGACACGCTGCGAGGCAGATCTGCAAACGCCCCTGGAGAGCTCCGAATTCGGGTAAGTAACAGGTAATTTACATTCACATGCTTGCTTTGCATGAAAAATGCCTTACCCGCCGCTATCTTCTTCATCGCCTCAATCTCCTGGAGGGACTTATGGGCCTCGGCCTTGGCGGCTTTGGCACTTTCAAGAGCCGAGGCAAGCTCGGACTCTCGAGTCTTCGAGTCGCGCTCCAAACTCTCATGCTTCTCCATGAGAGCCTGGAGCTCTTGCCGCACCTCCGCCACCCGCGCCTCCTGCTTCTCTCGCTCCGCCCGTTCCGCGGCCGCATTGCGTTCGGCCGCGGACACGGCCTCCTTCAGGGTCGCCACCTCGTTCGTGGCCCCTGCAGTACCCACGTTATCCTTGTTATTTCTATTTGCAACCAAAATCCTTTTCTGTAAGGTACAAATTTCAAAGTGGTGTTACTCACCTTCTTTGTCCTCGAGCTGCTTCTTGGCAAGGCCGAGCTCTCGCTCGGACCGCTCGAGATCCTGCTTCAAAGCACCGACCTCCGCAGTCAGTGCGGCAGAGGTCAGCAGCGCAGCCTGCAAACCCATATTGACATAATTTTTAGCACTCCTGCGTATATCTTTTATAGATCCTCAGTCCGGTTTTTCTTTCCGAACACCGAACCGAGCATCAGGGGCTACTGTCTATGCGGTATTACATTACGTATTTTAAAGCTTCTTACCTCAAAGCCTGTTAGAAGGCTGCTGCAAGCTTCGGTTAGCCCGCTCTTGGCGAGCTGAACCTTCTGAATCACCGCACTCATAATAGTGCGGTGTTCTTCCTCGATGGAAGCGCCGTTGAGCGCTTCCAACAAGTTGTCCGGCGCCTCCGGTTGGACGGAGGCTGCCGGTGTCACGGTCTTGCCCTTCTTGCGAAGGGGCCGCCTGCCGGACTCCGGAACCATTGCGGGTTCCGGCGCGGAGTCCGGCACGAAGTCCGGGAGGTTGCCTTGTGGCACCTCCGGAGCCTCCCCCTCCTGGCGGGTCCCCTCCTGGGATCCCACCTCGGCGTCCTCAGCACCGCGAGGGGTGGAGGCGGTTGGAATGGAATCCACGTCTGACGGTGCCAAGGACCCGCTGGATGAAGCGGGAAGATCCTCCTCGGCCGGGCTACAGACAGTATGCGGCATTAGAAGTACACTACGTGGCACGAAAAAGAAATTACAAATCACTCAGGAGTCCGGATACTTACGATCTTGCCAGGGGCTTGGCCCTTGAGGGCCACTCCTCGTCGCCATCATTGGCGTTGGCGGAGCTGTCCGGGGAAGGGTCCTTCCCCTCTTGGACCCTTCGGCCTCCCCCGTTGGGGAAGCCTTCCTTTTCCTCTCTCCCCCTCCGGGGGAGAGTCCTCTTTCTCCTCCTCGTCTTCGGGGGAGGAGTCCGCCTCGGAGCCATCGGACGATGAGTCCGATATCACCTGGCGCCGGGAACTTCTTCGAGTTCCCGTGGCCTTCTTCTTGGCCTTCTTCTCCGGCACCACATAAAGTGCCGGGACTAGCAGCCCCGCTAACCGGGCGTCCGCTGGTTCTTCGGGAAGGGGAGCCGGACAGTCTACCTGTCCGGACGTCCTCTGCCAGTCCTGTCAAAGGCATTGGGAGTTTTAGATCCCACATAACATTAAATTGTGAAAGAAAATAAATGTCCCATAGAGGATAACAAAGCTTACCTCGCCGGCCGGGCGCTTGGTGCTGAATCCGCGGTCTTCCGTCGCGGACGCGGGGGCTTCTCCGCCCTTGAACAGCACCCTCCAGGCATCTTCGTACGTCGTGTCGAAGAGCCCGCTCAGGGTCCGGTGCTGTGCCGGATCGAACTCCCACAAATTAAAGGCCCGCTGTTGGCAGGGGAGAATCCGGCGGACGAGCATGACCTGGATCACATTGACAAGCCTAAGCTTCTTGTTCACCAAGGTCTGGAGACAGGACTGGAGTCCTGTCAGCTCCTCCGAACTGCCCCATAGCAAGCCCTTCTCTTTCCAGGAGGTGAGCTGCATGGGATACCAGATCTGAACTCGGGGGCCGCCGCCCATTTAGGGTCACGCGGCTCGGTGATGTAGAACCACCCCGATTGCCACCCCTTGACGGACTCCACGAAGGCCCCTTCGAGCCAGATGACGTTGGGCATCTTGCCCAACATGGCGCCTCCGCACTCCACTTGGACGCCCTTCACTACCTTCGGCTTGACGTTGAAGGTCTTGAGCCACAAGCCGAAGTGGGGCTGGATGCAGAGGAAGGCCTCGCACACGACGATAAACGCCGAGATGTTGAGGATGAAGTTTGGCGCCAGATCATGGAAATCCAGGCCGTAATAGTACATGAGCCCCCGGACGAAGGGATGCAACGGGAAGCCCAGTCCGCGGAGGAAGTGGGGAAGGAATACGACCCTCTCATGGGGCCTGGGGGTGGGGATGAGCTGCCCCTTGTCAGGCAGCCGGTGCGCGATGTCGCCGGACAGGTATCCGGCGCCGCGCAGCTTCTTGATGTGCTCCTTTGTAATGGAGGAAGCCAACCACTTGCCTCCCGCTCCGGACATGACTGGAGAAGGTTGAGACGAGATGTGCGGGCTTGGGCGCTGGAGCTCGAGTGCGCGGAGATGGATAAGCAAAGGAGGAAGAAGGCGTAGGTAAAAAAGGTGGATCCTTATCCCCTTATATATGGGCGGACGAAGACTATGCGTCCCCACCGGCCTGGTAAAACTCGCTTATCTCCCAAGCGCCACCATCAATGGCGCGGTTGGGTTACCCACGTCCGTATTGATGAGAATCCCGGAATAAGGGGAACACGATCTCTGCTTCGACAAGACGTGCCAAGGAAACCGCTTCGCTAAACGCGCTGAGGTGGTATAATAAAAAACGATTCAAGTAAAGGCTTGGTAGTGGTGTGACGTCATGCCACAAAATACGTCAGCAGATTGAACTTGTGTACATATTATTCTCTCTACGGTGGAATGTGGAATTTATTTTGCAGAGCCGGACACTATCCTGGTGTTCACAATCTTCTATGAATTATTCGGAGGAGGAACCCGCCTTGCAATGCCGAACAATATGCGCGCCGGACTCATCGTCATTGAAGCCTGGTTCAGGGGCTACTGAGGGAGTCCTGGACTAGGGGGTGTCCGGACAGCCGGACTATCATCGTCAGCCGGACTCCAAGACTATGAAGATACAAGATTGAAGACTTCGTCCCGTGTCCGGATGGGACTTTCCTTGGCATGGAAGGCAAGCTTGGCAATACGGATATGTAGATCTCCTACCATTGTAACCGACTCTGTGTAACCCTAGCCCTCCCCGGTGTCTATATAAACCGGAGGGTTTTAGTCCGTAGGACACACAACCATTACAACAATCATACCATAGGCTAGCTTCTAGGGTTTAGCCTCCTTGATCTCGTGGTAGATCCACTCTTGTACTACCCATATCATCAATATCAATCAAGCAGGAGTAGGGTTTTACCTCCATCGAGAGGGCCCGAACCTGGGTAAAAACATTGTGTCCCTTGTCTCATGTTACCATCCGCCTAGACGCACAGTTCGGGACCGCCTACCCAAGATCCGTCGGTTTTGACACCGACAGTCATACACCCAAAGTTGATGGTTTATTGAATCTAGATCATGGTAATACACATATTCACAATATTGATGCCAAAAGATACAAAGTTGATAATGATAGTGCAACTTATTTGTGGCACTGCCATTTGGGTCATATCGGTATAAAGCGCATTAAGAAACTCCATAAAAATGGACTTTTGGAATCACTTGATTATGAATCATTTGATACTTGCGAACCGTGCCTTACGGGCCAGATGACTAAAACTCCATTCTCCGGAACAATGGAACGAGCTAGTGACTTATTGGAAATAATACATACCGATGTATGCGGTCCAATGAGTGTTGATGCTCATGGCGGATATCGTTATTTTCTTACCTTCATGGATGATTTGAGCAGATATGGGTATATCTACTTAATGAAGCATAAGTCTAAAACGTTTGAAAAGTTCAAAGGATTTCAGAGTGAAGTGGAAAATCATCGTAACAAGAAAATAAAGTTTCTACGATCTGATCATGGAGGCGAATATTTGAGTTACGAGTTTGGTCTTCATTTGAAACAATGTGGAATAGTTTCGCAACTCACGCCACCTGGAACACCACAGCATAATGGTGTATCCGAACATCGTAACCGCACTTTATTAGACATGGTGCGATCTATGATGTCTCTTACTGATTTACCGCTATCATTTTGGAGTTATGCATTAGATATAGCTGCATTCACTTTAAACAGGCCACCATTAAAGTCCGTTCAGACGACACCGTATGAACTGTGGTTTGGAAACAAACCTAAGCTCTCGTTTCTTAAATTTTGGGAATGTGATGCTTATGTTAAAAGGCTTCAGCCCGATAAGCTCAAACCAAATCAGAGAAATGCATCATAGGATACCCAAAAGAAGCTATTGGGTACACCTTCTATCACAGATCCGAAGGCAAGATATTCGTTGCTAAGAATGGATCTGTCGGGGTTATCTCGAGGGCGGGTTCGTGAGACGACAGATGCCACGAGGTGGCATGAGGTGAGGGCAAGACTTCTTTGGAGATCCGGGGACGGGATTGGGCAAACAGCACGCGGTGGTTTACCCAGGTTCGGAGCTCTCTGGAGAGATAATACTCCTACTCCTGCATGTCTGAATATATATATATGCAGTGTACATGTCTCGCAGCACAAAGTTGCTCCTGGAGCTGTATCTGAGATCAGTAGCAGAGTGCTCACTGTCTCCCATATGCCTCATATGTGTGTATGAGTGAGAGAAAGTGTGTGGCGTGGTGGCTTGAGCATGCATGTATATGGCCGGATGGATGGATAGCTAGCTAGCTTGCTTGCTAGCTAGCTTGTGTGTGTGTGTGTGTGTGTCCGTGAGTATGGATGGATGGATGCTGACTTTTGTAGTGTGGCTTGCTACCTTGGTTAAGTCTATGCCTTCTTGGCCAAGGGAGTGGCCTCCTCTTCAAGAAAGTGCCTCCCCTGGGTCACTTTATACAATAGTGCCTAGGGACAAGTAGCACTGTATATGATGTCGCGTATGACGAGTGAATAGTGTATGTTTTATCAGCAACAGTGGTCGTGGTATGGCCGTCTTGTCGGTGTCGCATCGGATGTGATGTCGCGGTTGACTTCATGTAGCAGGCCGGCTGGAGCAGCCGGACAGGGACCCTGCCGGGCGGTCGGGTTGGTGAGTTCGGCCGGGTTGAGGGACTTGGCCGAGTTGAGCAACCCAGCCAAGTGCGAGCCGGATTGAGGGGCGTTGTTGGCCCCGATGTTTTTGAAGCATGGTTTGCCGCCTTGGGCCTACCCGGGGGTCATCCCCCGACAGTAGCCTCCGAGCCTCCGGGCAACTTGGAATAGTTGCGCGGAGGGTTTGAAGCGGGCGTCGACGTAGTAGATGGTGTTAAAGATGCCGGTTGCAGCCAGCGGCGGGCGTGCAATAGGCGCGGCGTGCTCCGAGTGGGGGCGCACGAGCGCACCCACTGGGTGTAGCCTCCGAGCCTTCGGGCAACTTGGAAAAGTTGCGCGGAGGGTCTTGCTGTTGGTGATGAAGCCGATTGTGACATCGAGGGCGCCGGGCGCGAACACAGGGTCCGCCGGCTGAGTGGGGGCGCGCGAGCGCACCCACTAGGTGTAGCCTCCGAGCCTCCGGGCAATTTGGAAAAGTTGCGCGGAGGGTCTTGCTGTTGATGATGAAGCCAACAGTGACGCCGAGGGCGCGGGGCGCGGACACGAGGTCCGCCGGCTGAGTGGGGTCGCGCGAGCGCACCCACTGGGTGTAGCCTCCGAGCCTCCGGGAAACTTGGAGAAGTTGCACGGAGGGTCTTGCCGTTGTTGAAGCAGATGGTGGCGTCGGAAACGCCAGTTGCAGCCGGCGTCGGGCCTGCAACCCGCGTGCATGCTCCGAGCCTTCGGGCCCTCCGAGCTTCCGGGCGAGGAAGGGGTTCCCCAAGATGATCGTGCAAAAGACAAGGTTAGTCTGCGCAGATATATCAAATATTTTCTTTTAGGATTGTAAGTTTTATGCGGATGATGTCGACTCGGTGTCGTCCGAGCCCCCTTCAGTCTTTTTCATGTCCCCTTCGCCCTTTGGCTTTGCCTCTTGTTAGCTAGACAGTCTGGAGTCGGTCTATAGCTGTTACGAAGAGTGGCCGTGGAGTTGAGCATACAATACTCGGACTACAGGAGCAGATTCGACCGAGTAGATACTCATAAAGGAAACGACCGGGTTGCCCAAGCCGTCTTCTCCCGGACGTTTTTCACGTGGGGTGACCTCAAGCTTTTGCTCTTGCTTAGCCGGACAGCCGCGTGGCGGTCCATGGCTGAGAGGTGGGCCTTTGGTACCATGTGCGCTACTAGCCGTCTGCGGCAACGAACGTATCGGGCCGAGCGGCCAGCCTCTGGGCCAACACTAGCTGGCGCCGGGGCGAACAGTAGTGCAACTGTAATAAAGACGGAGGTGGTCCCCGAGGGTTGCTCGGGGTTATCCGTGTTGCGCGTGGCGCGAAAATATGCGGTGAGGAGCTCACATTGCTTTGACGCGGACGAGGCGAAGGTTGTCGAAGGCAGCCGGCGTGGTTCCGCGAGCGCTGGCACACCCACTTGGGGTAGCCTTCGAGCCTCCGGGTGCTCGAAGGGGGTCCCGGCCGGTTGGTCCCGATTGGCGAGGCGACGGAGCGGGACGCAGCTGAGTCGGCTGTGCCTTGTCGAGGCGGCCAGGATCGTCGGACGACCTTTCCAGGCGGCCCGGTGTCGAAGTAGGCGGGGAGGCCAGCAGGGCAAGCGGGTGTGGCTCGAGGTCATTTTCTTTTCCTCTCTCCCTTTTTTTTTGAGACCCGACCACTACTTTTCCTTTTGTGCACGAGCAAGGGGAGCCGGCGTGGGAGCGTCGGGTGGAGGGCGGAGCCGGCGGTTGGTCAGGCCGGCCTGGGGAGCCGGCGGATGGGTTGAGGAACGGGGCGGCCACCGGAGCCGGCGCAAAAGGTGGAGAGGTCGGTGTGAGGGTGGGTAGAAGGCGACGCAGAGGGGACCCGGAGCCGGCCAGAGCGGGGCGCCCGGCCGCAGGCGGAGGCGACCCAGAGCCGGCAGGTGCGGGGCGCCCGGCCGCGGCCGGAGCCAACTCGGCGGGGACCCGGAGCCGGCTGGTGCAAGCGACGGCCGGGGCACATGCTTGTGGAGGTGCGGGCCAATGCAGAGGGGTCGAGCTCGGGGCGCGGGTGGACGGAACGGCGCAGCAGGCGGGCGAGGCGAGCAACCCGGGGCCAGCGCAATGCGGACGCAGAGGCGGAGAGCGCTGAAGCCTGAGTCGGCTTGGGGTGGCCGGGTTGACGCGGAGAGACGGCGCGCCGCAGCGGGCCCGGGCTGGCAGGAGCTAAGGGCAGCAGCGCGCGGCCATGGAGGCGAGGCCGCGGGTCGGAGCTGCGGGAGGACGAGGCGGGGACGAGCCGGCATGCAGGAGGCCAGGCCGAGCTCGGGGTTGGCCGCGTGGAGGCCGCGGAAGCCGGGCGCGGGACCAGGAGGCGGACGGTGGGCCGGAGCAGCTGCGCGGTGGAGCCAGGGCCGGCCTTGGGGAGGGGCAGGGGGCGGCCGCCCCGGGCCCCCAGAATCCAGGGGGCCCTCCTCACGTATGTAGGCTATATGACCAACGTATTTCAATGGCCAGGAAAATAAAATCCTATGGGCTGGGCCGCACGTAGCACCCAGATGGACGAGTAAATGCGCACGCAGCAGGCCGCAGTTAGCGCGCGATCCATTCTTTCCTTCGTCCACCTAAAAAAAGGAGCGATTGATTTCTTCCTGATCAGCAACTGCAATTCCCAGCGGCCGCCGGCGATTGGCCTGTTCAGAACTGCGCGCTCGGTGCTCCCATTCCATTTTCTCCTAAATCCTAATTTCAGTTCGCCACCGATTTCGATTCCTAGAGGCCACCGTCACCCCCCCCCCCCCCCCCCCGATTTGCTCTCCATCTTCAGATTCTGGGTGTTGTATATAGCCGTATTGGCACAAGCACATCATTGATTCGACCATCCGAGGTATATCATATATTCATATTGCCATTCTCCCTGGATGCATAGCCGGCACAACACGCCACCGTTCTACGATTGATGCAATTTTCTTATTTATTTTCATCATTGTATTTTATCATGTCTTCTAGAAAGTATGCATCTGGTAGTATTAAAAGAACGGAAAAAATTGTAGATGACTTGGTACAATCACAACGCGGAGATCTATACGAATTAGCAAAAGTTGTTGTGGAGAAGCAAACTATCGTTAATCAAGAAGACGACGAATACAATGTCATCAACACAGATGATAACAATGTGAGTGATCATGCATTCATATTTAATTTATCTGCAATAGAATCTAGTAGTTCTGATGAAGAACCATTTTTGTTATATAATCCAAGAAATTGGAATAATTTTGATAGAAAATCAAGGGACATTTCATATATACAAACGTATATATTGATAACTATTTCGATGTTTATGTTAGGGGCCATCTATTCATAGTTTCGCCCCGGGCCCCCGAAATCCAAGGACCGGCCCTGGGTGGAGCCGGCCTGCTGGGACGGGCGAGCGCGAGCCGGCTGGGGAGACGGGTCGGTCGGGAGGCGGCCGGGTCGACGAGGCGGCCAGCCGGCGCGCAGGGGAGGCACTGGAGGGACGCCATGGTGGGTGTGGTGGAGCTGGAGGAGCGAGCACGCACAGCGGTATGGGCAGCGGCGGCAGCTGCTGCTGGGATGCGTTCAGGGCCGGCCTTGGGGAGGGGCAGGGGGGCGGCCGCCCCGGGCCCCCAGAATCCAGGGGGCCCTCCTCACGTATGTAGGCTATATGGCCAACATATTTCAATGGTCAGGAAAAGAAAATCTATGGGCTGGGCCGCACGTAGCACCCAGATGGACGCGTGAATGTGCACGCAGCAGGCCGCAGTTAGCGCAGCGATCCATTCTTTCCTTCATCCACCTAAAAAAGGTGCGATTGATTCCTTCCTGATCAGCAACTGCAATTCCCAGCGGCCACCGGCGCTTGGCCTGTTCAGAACTGCGCGCTCGGTGCTCCCATTCCGTTTTCTCCTAAATCCTAATTTCAGTTCACCGCCGATTTCGACTCCTAGAGGCCACCGTCACCACCCCCCGACTTGCTCTCTATCTTCAGATTCTAGGTGTTGTATATAGCCGTATTGGCACAAGCACATCATTGATTCGACCATCCGAGGTATATCATATATTCATATTGCCATTCTCCCTGGATGCATAGCCGGCACGACACGCCACTGTTCTACGATTGATGCAATTTTCTTATTTATTTTCATCATTGTGTTTTATCATGTCTTGTAGAAAGTATGCATCTGGTAGTATTAAAAGAATGAAAAAAATTGTAGATGACTTGGTACAATCACAGCGCGGAGATCTATACGAATTAGCAAAAGTTTTTGTGGAGAAGCAAACTATTGTTAGTCAAGAAGACGACGAATACAATGTCATCAACACAGACAATAACAATGTGAGTGATCATGCATTCATATTTAATTTATCTGCAATAGAATCTAGTAGTTCTGATGAAGAACCAATTTTTATTATATAATCCATGAAATTGGAATAATTTTGATAGAAAATTAAGGGACATTTCATATATACAAACGTATATGTTGATAACTATTTCAATGTTTATGTTAGGAGCCCTCTATTCATAGTTTCGCCATGGGCCCGCGAAATCCCAGGACCGGCCCTGGATGCCGTCCGGCACCGGCGCGAGTGCAGCGGCGAGGAGTAGCGCCAGCGCGGAAACGCGCTGACGGCTACGCGCGGTGGAACGCTGCCGCAAGCACGGGGCTGGGTGTCGGGCCAAGCTAGGCGATTGTGTGGCCACTGTCTGATTGCTGCGTGGCCACTATCTAACCAATATACGGGCATTATCCAGCACGCATCTTGCTAGCGAATGGATAGTTTATGGCTAGCATATGAGAGTATGACCATAGTCTGGGGCGTGTATGGCATGTGTCTGTGTATGGCTGGGAGCTCGGGCTTGGCAGCGAGCGCAGCAAGAACATGGAGCAGGCCGAGCCATGGGGGTTAGAGAAAGAAATGGACGGCGTCGAGGCGGACGGTGCCGAGGCCGACAGCGAGGGAGCGGCGCACGGCATGGCCGTCCTAGAGGCGAGTGGATGTCAAGCCTCCGAGCGCGGCCGGAGAGACGACGACGACATCGCGGCGGTGATGATGAAGAGGGCGAGGCTGACGGCGAGGATGCGCCACCCTGCGCGGTCGCCCCGGGGACGTGTCGATGTCGGGCCCCGAGCGCTACCGGAGAGACGACGGCGATGTCGTGATGATGAAGAAGACGACGAGGCCGACGACGAGGGCGCGCCGCCCCACGCGGTCGCTCCGGGGGCGTGTTGATGTCGATCCCCCGAGTGCTACCGGAGAGACGGCGGCTACGCCGCGGATGAAGAAGATGGTGAGGCCGACGACGAGGGCGCGCCGCCCCGCGCGGTCGCTCCGGGGGCGTGTTGATGTCGAGCCCCCAAGCGCTACCGGAGAGACGACGGCGATGCCGCGGATGAAGAAGATGGTCCCGTTCGGACCGCGATTCTGCGGCAGCTGTGGTATCATAGTACCCCCCACGATGGGCGCCAACTGTCGGGGTTATCTCGCGGGCGGGTTCGTGAGACGACAGATGCCATAACGTGGTTTGAGGTGAGGGCAAGACTGCTTTGGAGATCTGGGGACGGGATTGGGCAAACAACACGCGGTGGTTTAACCAGGTTCGGAGCTCTCCGGAGAGATAATACTCCTACTCCTGCATGTCTGAATATATATGCAGTGTATATGTCTGGCAGTACAAAGTTGCTCCTGGAGCTGTATCTGAGATCAGTAGCAGAGTGCTCACTGTCTCCTATATGCCTCATATGTGTGTATGAGTGAGAGCAAGTGTGTGGCGTGGTGGCCTGAGCATGCATGTATATGGCCGAATGGATGGATGGCTAGCTAGCTTGTATGCGTGAGTGAGAGTGTGTGTGTGTGTGTGTCCGTGAGCATGGATGGATGGATGCTGACTTTTGTACTGTGGCTTGCTACCTTGGTCAAGTCTATGCCTTCTTGGCCAAGAGAGTGGCCTCCTCTTCAAGAAAGTGCCTCCCCTGGGTCACTTTATACAATAGTGCCCAGAGACAAGTAGCACTGTACATGATGTTGCGTATGACGAGTGAATAGTGTATACTTTATCAGCAACAGTGGTCGTGGTATGGCTTTCTTATCGGTGTCGCATCATATGTGATGTCGTGGTTGACTTCGCGTAGCAGGCCAGCTGGAGCAGCCGGATAGGGGCCCGGCCGGGCGGCCGGGATGGTGAGTTTGGCCGGGTTGAGGGACTTGGCCGGGTTGAGCAACCCGGCCAAGAGCGAGCCAGATCGAGGGGCGTTGCTGGTGCTGATGTTTTTGAAGCGCCGTTTGCCGCCTTGGGCCTATCTGGGGGTCATCCCCCCGATAGGATCCTTTCTAGTGAAGGAATTTCTCTCGAAAGAAGTGAGTGGGAGGAAAGTAGAACTTGATAAGGTATTTGCACCTTCTCCCAAATTGGGAAGTAGTTCATCACATAAATCAGTTCCAGTGATTCCTACACCAATTAGTGAAGGAGCTAATGATGATGATCATGAAACTTCAGATCAAGTTACTACCGAACCTCGCAAGTCAACCAGAGTACGGTCGGCACCAGAGTGGTACAGTAATCCTATTCTATAAGTCATGTTACTAGACCATGGTGAACCTACGAACTAGAGGAAGCGATGACGAGCCCAGATTCCACGATATGGCTTGAGGCCATGAAATCTGAGATGGGATCCATGTATGAGAACAAAGTGTGAACTTTGGTGGACTTGCCCGATGATCGGCAAGCTATAGAAAATAAGTGGATCTTCAAGAGGAAGACGAACGATGATAGTAGTGTTACTATCTACAAAGCTCGACTTGTCGCAAAAGGTTTTCGACAAAGTTCAAGGTGTTGACTACAAAGAGATTTTCTCACCCGTAACGATGCTTAAATCCGTTTGAATCATGTTAGCAATTACCATATTTTACGAAATCTGGCAAATGGATGTCAAAACCTTAAATGGATATATCTTAAAGAAGAGTTTTATATGATGCAACCAGAAGGTTTTGTCGATCCTAAAAGTACTAACAATGTGTGCAAGCTCCAGCGATCCATCTATGGACTGGTGCAAACATCTCGGAGTTGGAATATACGCTTTGATAAGTTGGTCAAAGCACATAGTTTTATACAGACTTGCGGTGAAGCCTATATTTACAAGAAAGTGAGTGGGAGCACTACAACTTTTCTGATAAGTATATGTGAATGACATTTTGATGATCGGAAATAATGTAGAATTTTCTGGAAAGCATAAATGAGAGTTTGAAAGGAGATTTTCAAAGAAAGACCTCGGTGAAGCTGCTTACATATTGGGCATCAAGATCTATAGAGATAGATGAAGATGCTTGATAAGTTTTTTCGATGAGTATATACCTTGACAAGTTTTTGAAAGAGTTCAAAATGTATCAGTGAAAGAAAGGGTTCTTCCATGTGTTACAAGGTGTAAAGTTGAGTAAGACTCAAAGCCCAACTACGGCAGAAGATAGAGAGAGAATGAAAGTCATTCCCTATGCCTCAGTCATAGGTTCTATAAAGTATGCCATGCTATGAACCAGACAGTTGTGTGCCTTGCTATCAGTTCGGCAAGGGGGTACGATAGTGATCCAGGAGTGGATCACTATATAGCGGTCAAAGTTATCCTTAGTTACGTAAGACGACTAAGGAAGTATTTCTCGGTTATGGAGGTGATAAAGAGTTCGTCGTTAAGAGTTACGTCGATGTAAGATTTACACCAATCCATATGACTCTGAGTATAAATTTGGATACATATTGAAAGTGGGAGAAAATAGCTAGAGTAGCTCCATGCAGAGCATTGTAGACATAGAAAATTTGCACATACGACTCTGAATTTAGCAGACTCGTTGACTAAATTTCTCTTATAAGCAAAACATGATCACACCTTAGTACTCTTTGGGTGTTAATCACATAGCGATGTGATCTAGATAATTGACTCTAGTAAACCATTTGGTTGTTGGTCACATGTCGATGTGAACTATGGGTGTTAATCACATATAGATGTGAACTATTGGTGTTAAATCACATGGCGATGTGAACTAGATTATTGACTCTAGTGCAAGTGGGAGACTGAATGAAATATGCCCTAGCGGCAATAATTGTCAGGGCCCCGATCCTAAGTCACACCGATCTAGCATGTAACACATCATATCACTTTGCGGCCTCACACACGGTATTCCCACGGGTGCCACCTTACCTGGCCCGGGACCGTTTGCGCCTTTTGGCTCACGTATATGATAGTGTCGCTAGCATCCATATGACAAAGAACCCGGGCTGACATGGCTAGTCGTGAACCCAAAATGGCACTAACTTACAGGGACAGGCATCCATGACCCAGCATCGAACGTGTCGGTCATCAGCGAGTGAATCCAGGTTGTAGCACTGGGCTAGCAGGACTCCGGTGAACCGGGCTGTAGCGGGCTAAGAGGACTCCGGTATTCATCGCGTGACATTTCCCCGAAGGGACAGACACAGGAACGAAGAAGGACACATGCCGGCCAGCCTAAGTGTTCCGGAGCAGTAGCAAGCTACCATGGCTCAGTGGAAACACTAGGAGACAATTCCCGGTAAGAGAGGCTACTAAGGATAAACAACTAGATAGCCAGATCCCACACATACCAAGCATTTCAATAACATACACACAATATGCTCGATATGTGCAAATACAACATGGCATCACAACATGACTCTACGACTCAAGTATTTATTCATTAGGCTCTGAGGAGCGGGAAATTACAAACATGGGTCTCATGACCCAACAATCAGAGCATACAAGTCAAAGCACATGCGGAAGCTTAACATGTCTGAGTACAGACAACTATAAATGAAAAAGGCTGAGAAGCCTGACTATCTACCAGATCCTGCCGAGGGCACAAGATCGTAGCTGAGGTAACAAGCTAAACATCGAAGTCCACGTGGAACTACTAGTGAGACTGAAGTCTCTCTGCAAAAACATAAATTAAGCAACGTGAGTACAAATGTACCCAGCAAGACTTACATCAGAACTAACTACATATGCATCATTATCAACAAAGGGGATGGTGGGATTTAACGGCAGCAAGCCAGCTTTGACTCGGTGGCTATCCTAAACTACGACTGCAAGTAACTTTTTGAGGTGGCGCACACGAGTCCACATATTCACCATATCAATACACCACTATGGATCCGCTCCCGTCTCCCTACGAGAACGCCATCCATAGCACTCACGCTTATCTTGCGTATTTTAGAGTATCCACTTTCACTTGTCTATGAACTGATATAAGCAACCCAGAAGTCCTTTACCACGGACACGGCTATTCGAATAGATGATGTTAACCCTGCAGGGGTGTACTTCTTCATACATGTTTCCACCACTTAGCGTCTGCACACGACATGTGCTCGGCAGACTTCAAGCGAAAGCCGATGTGGGTGTAGACCACGACCTACCTGAACACTCAAGTCTCTAGTCCAGGTTTATCGCCTATTCGGGTTCCATCCATGAGGAGATCCGGCCGGAGTTTCGCTCACAGCCCCAAACGATGTGAACAGGGTTCCGTGACACCAAACGGGCGCCCGATATACCCGGCCACGTGCCTACCGCATCACAGCCCACCCCTCCGGTCAGCGCTGTGCACGGCCTCCAGCATACTACAAACACCAGAAACTACTTGCAACTCCTGGACAGAGGACTTGGGTGAATAAGAAGTCGAGCGGGGTCATATTTCAGGGCCCAATGTATGGTAGTAGCTGAATCATGGATCACAAACACAGAGCTCAGTTCCTAAGGACGGCTTCAATGAGACAACCCACCATGTACTCCTACATGGCCTCTCACCGCTACCTTTACCAAATCGTGTTCACCACTTAGCTCACACACAGTAGGACATGTTCACACACCTCTGATTCATCCCCGATGAATCAGACCTGACTCAACTCTAAGAAATAGCAGGCATGACAAACAAACATGAATGAGTAGGCACAACATGGCTCAAACAACTCCTACTCATACTAGTGGGTTTCATCTATTTACTGTGGCAATGACAGGTCATGCAGAGGATAAAGGGGTTCAGCTACCGCAGCAAGTAACAGTTGAATCGTTGTTGTCCTAATGCAGTAAAAGAGAGCAGGAGCGAGAGGGTAGGATTGTATCGGAATGAACAAGGGGGTTTTGCTTGCCTGGCACTTCTGAAGATAGCATTGAGTCTTCATCAGTGTCAACGATCACAACGTCGGAACAACGTCTACCGAGGGGGAACAACACCGGCAAACACAGAAGAAACACGATCAATGCAATGCACAATACGATGCATGCTATGACATGGCAATATGAATGTGTTTTGGGCTAATGCACCTAGCTATGATTTAAATGAAGTTGGTTTGAGTACATGATTCAAATTCCAACTCCATATATGATTATTTAAATGCCCTTTATTTGTTTTCTCCAAAACAGAGGACAAACATTGTTCAAACATGCATGAAAATGGTACAGATGGATTCCTTGAATTTTTCTGATAATTTTTCATATATAATTTATTTAATTTGGAGTTACGGTTGAATTTCTATGATTTTTGAAGTTTTGGATATTTTCTGAAATAAATAAATCATTTCTGATTTATTTAAAACTCCAGAAAACATTTACTGCGTCAGCATGACATCACCCTGACGTCATCAGGTCAATAGGGCGGGTCCAGGTCAAACCTGACGTGTGGGGGCCACACGTCAGTGTCACAGGGCTGCTTAGCTCACTGACAGGTGGGACCAAGTCAACGGCCACGTCAGCATAGTCAACACTGACGCGTGGGCCCATCGGGGTTAGTTCAATTAAACAGAAGATGTAATTTGTGTTAATTAGGGCGTGGGGCCCATTAGTCAGTGGCCTAGGGGGTTGGTTAGTGCGTCATTAGCATTTAATGACATCGCCACGTCACCAGCCACCGGAGTTGGACGTCGGCGACCAAAATGGCGGCGGCAACGCGCCGGACTTGCGCTAAAGGCGATGGAGGCGGCGGCTGAGGGCACCGGGGCGTAGCCCGGGCTCTCCCGCATCTAATGGGGTAGGTGGGAGGCTGCAGGAACGCCGGGGCTCGTCGGAACGGAGGTCGCGGCGGCGCCGGAGTTCGGGTGGTAACGGGCGCGAGGCCCTGGTGGGGTTTTGGACAAGCTGAGCTGCGCATGGGCTTCCTGTGAGCCCCACGAGCTCAAAGTCGTGCTCGGACGCGACCGAAACAAGCCATGGCCGCGACGGCAACATGGCCGGCGGCAACGAGCTCTGGTTGCAGTGAGACGGCGGGTACAGCATGGGGGCGAGCGAATGGAGAGAGGGGAAACACGACGGAGCTCACCGCGAGTCCGTTGGGAGGGTTAGTGGGCTCGAGGATGTCTTGTCGGGAGCGAATCGACGGTGAAGATCCTCGGCGGCCGGTGGTGGAGAAGGCGACGGTGGCGGCGTTGTAGCGCGTCCGGGACCTCGTGGCTTGGTGGAGAGGACGAGGGGGTCGAGGCGGAGCCTCTGGGCACAACGACATGGCGAGGCAGTGGCTGTGGTCACGGCAGCAGCGAGCGGCGGTGATGAGTGCGCTCGGGCGCGAGAGGGGGAGAGCAGAGAAGGGAGAAGGGGTCGGGAGAGAGTGAGAGAGAGGAGCGAGGGGGCTGCGTGGCGTCACCCGAAGAGGCCAGGGCGAAGCGGCAAGCAGGAGGTGGCCGGGGCGGCGTCGGCGCTCGCCACCGAGCAGCTTCGGGGCGAGGGGGAGGAAGACGACAGAGAGGAGGAGGTGGGCTGGGCCGGCCAGCTCATATGGGCCGCCAGGTGGGCTAGAATGCCAGGTAAGTTACAGGTGAGTGCTCTGTTTTATTTTCTATTTGTTTTATTTTTTTAAATTTATTTTGCCACTGTTTTGAATTTAAAATAATTCAAACAATGCCAAAAACTCCTCTGAATATTTTTATTTTGCTAGATGGACTTTTCCAAAAGCTCATAAAATATTTCAGGGGTATTTGAAATTATATTCTAATTATATGAATATAATTCAAATTCAAATAGCTAATGATTTAAATTCAAAGTCCCAAGATTAAGTCCTTAAAAATGTTCAATATTTTGGTTGGGACCAGAACCCTTTGCCAAAATTATCAAACATTTAAGAAGAGCATTTTGGAACAAGGAATGAGATTTTAGGGTTTTTACCCTTCTTTTATTTAGGGTTTTGAGGCTTCCAAATTCCTCAGTTCAAGTTTCAAAAATTTAAACATGATGCAAACACTAGGCAGCACCAGAATCTAGGGATGTGACAACTCACCCCCACTAAACAAGAATCTCGACCCGAGATTCAAGTGTAGGGTAAGACGAAGGGGAAAACGCAACTAACGAAATCTTCACGATCCAGGGTGCACTTCAAAAGAACGTTGATTTGTTCACCATCATTGTCTCGACGTCTTCCTCTGAGAACTTCAGCTAATCATGACAAGAAGAGGAAAGGAAAACTCTAGAAGGATCGATCTTCTCGAGGATCGAACAACTCAGGATCAACTCATGGGATGAGACATTGACACATCTCTCGAGCTGAGACACGAAGCATAGATCTGAAGAAATGGAGTGAGACAGATGACGAGGGTTCACTAGGTTGACAACAATTCCACGCTTAAAAGGGTGGTGAACGGTTGTCAACATAGCAAGGAGTTGAGTTTCCATGATGCCACAACGATGCACCTTAGGGAAGGTGACTCGTAGAAATATCCCCTTAAGTGGCAAAAAGAATTACCTTTGATTCAAAGATCATTGAAACTCTTTATACCAACTTAAGGCAAATCATAATCGATCATTTAGAGGGGTTCGGTAGAATGGCATACTCGAACTTGGATGATGTGGATTACCTTGTTGAAGACAACGTAATGGATGAATGTGCTTACCACCGGAAATGGAAGAGACCCATGGTAGAATGGCACATTGGCGGTGCAAGCTGGGAACAAAATGCAAATGCTGGGAATGATTCTGGTAACTGGGGAAGAACCCAACAATAGAGAGTGAATCCACTGTTTGAGAAGTTATAGCATAACCGAGGAAGTTGAGAGCGAACCTAGTTAGTGCCGATGGTAACACCTAACGCTTGTGCGTGCTCTCAAGAACTTGAGCATTTCCATAACCATCAAGGTTTTACCAATATCCGTGTCAAGGATTCTGGCAACACAACTTACTACCATGATGAATACCGGTGGAAGATGCCGATGCAAAGGAAGATAACACCTTCTTAGATTTCACCTTGGCGGGGCCAAGGGAATAAAATCTGGATGATCGACCAAGAGACATTTAGCACTCCACTTCTAATGTTCTCCTTGATGTGCTAGTGTAACCCATTCATAGAAATGGTCTGGTATCTAGAACATCAAGTAAAAGGTCGGACTTCGGGAGCACAAGAATCCATAAGGAATAACTACGGAGGTAAATCCTGCGAAATCCTTATGGGGAGGTGGCCAACTTCCTCAATCAAGATACTACAATAATAGGTCTTCCGGCTGGGTGTGTTAGCCACGACATCCACTTTACCGGTTATAGAGAGACCATTATTATAGTTCTTGGGAAATGTTCCAACCATCATATCTGCCTGAGATTCAGATCTGGTTGGTGTCCGAATAATTCAGACACATCGAGCCTAGGAAGAAAAATGAAAGTTTTCAACACAAATCGACGAGATGATGTTGCGAGATTCTCGGGAAATGAACTACGATAGCGAGCTCCAAAACATGAGCTGGTTCTGCTACACACATGTGAACACGCTGTCCCAGACAAGCATGACCACATAGTAGTCTTATAATAAAACACTACCGAGTTCAGGTTGGGAAACCATCATTGCGGTTAACGAAGTCCTTACATAAGTCATATGATTAGCTCTTATAAAGAAACTTCTTCTCCTTGAACAATTCAATCAGTGGCTTGGTGTGCTAGGGACACATATGGAATGAAGGTTGCGAGCCTGTCAAACCATAGCATACTTCGCACATGCATGACTGACTTGGGATGGTACCAGGAAAAAAAACAATCTTTGAACAACTCACAGCGGCAACTTGCTCCAAATGCACGTGAATCAGAGAAAGTCACTTGTTTCATCCAACATATTCTTCACGAATGGGACATGAAGATAATGCTTATAAAAGTTTCCAACACTAGGTTGATGTTCAACATGAATCATGGGGGAGACAAAATGCTGCTGATGGGCTCAACAGTAACTCATCGGAATTTCCATATCACTGGACTTCCGCCATCATGTGAACACGGTGGTAGTATTGGTCAAACCCGAAAGATATAATGGTGTATGCTCGAGGAACAACCACGAGTAAGACAACATTACGAATATCGTTGGTTCTGACTTGATTTGACGATAGCCCATACTCAAATCAAAGGTTTGGGTAAGATAATAGATCCAACAATTGATCACGAGGACCAACCAATAAAGATATCATCTTTCTTCAACACACACAACCACAAGATATCCCTTTTGGGAAATGAACTAAGTTAGGCAAGCTTTTATCTTCCAACTCTCCAAGTTGCTGTTCAGCTTAACCATCTAGCTCAGGGGTATCCAACACAGACTCTTGGAGAAGGGGTGGTTTACAGGAATAAACCAACTTGATCACGAACTCAACATAGCGGTCAGGTGACAACCTGGTAATACTTCCAAGAAGATATTCAGAAAATCACGAACCACCGATATGTTACTAAGATCGAGGACAATCCTGCTTTTCAGGGCAAGACGATATGATCAATAGAGCAAGGATTTGAAATAATCCTAACTCATCGATCGAGGAGTGAACCAGGAGAATGGACTAGGTAGCACGATCAATCTTAGAATGATGATTCAATAACCAACATGCTAAGAATGAAATTATTGTCCTTTAACTACCAAGCAACGGGGTTGCTAGCAGTATTGATTTCACACATCACGATTCACTTGTCGGCATTCCGGTTCAACAACACGGGGACCGAGAAATGAATAATGATGGCGAGAAGTATCACTGCACCAAGAATTCATAAGATGATGTGTAATTCCTATGACTTTCTTGACATAAAGAGGGTAATACTTCAGGGTAGAACAGAACAAAAACTGGATTAGTATTTGATTTGCGGAGTATGACTACTTTGACCCAATCCTAGATATGGATGAGGTACTGGAGTTCATTTCTCATAGTCATTCTGGGATAGAATGGCTTGACGGAACACAAGAATAATAGGCATCGATGAACGAATGCACGCATACTATTGACTATCAATTGATAGACGAGGGTCGGAAGACAACTAAAATGGGACAACTCAAAAGAACATATGATTTTATGAGTTGTGGATGCATAGATTAGCATGTCGAACGAAGTTCAACATATTTCTTCCAGATAACCCATGCAGAAAGGTAGAACTGGCAGAGCCACAATATATAATGGAGAACTCATCAAGAGCACTCTGGTTGTGATTGTTCAGTTCAACGAGGAACTTCTGCCATAAGTAGTTCATGGTATTTGGAAGAAGAAGATACCACAGACTTCAAGGACTATCGCAAAGGTTACTAATAACCTAAGGGAGCTAGCAATTACTATCAACATGAAGTAAGTAGGGTGAATCTCGGTTCGAAAACCCAGAAGTGAAATGCCTACTAACTAAGTGGCATCACGGGATGCTTACGAGAATGATGGCCAGAATCATCACACTGGGACACAAATCATGGCTAAATTACTAGATGATCCCCTAAGACACCTAGGGTCATAATACCAGCTCCAACATATATGTCAAGGCAATAAAGTACCTCAACTCACCGATTAGTGTGGTTAATCTGGCCCAAAGGAACATCGAAATGGGAGGAAGGAATTTGCAAATTGCTTCAGACTATTTAGAAACCTGGGATGACTCGGACAGCATAACGGCTGTAAATGCTCAGAAAAGATTTGAGACATTCACAAAAATGGTGGCATAACCACTCAGAAGCACAATATCAAGGTTTCGAGATCAACAGTTAACATACAGAAGTCGTAGGAACTGAACTCAAGCTTAAATCCAACAATCTTATAAGTCTACGAATTAGTAACACGTGATCCTGATAGAAAGAAGAGATAGCCTAGTTCTTAATCCCTGTAGAAGAGAAGATGATGACTCAGATCAGAAGGCCATGAGGTATAAGGAGTAAAAAGAGCCTTACGTTCCATCCCACAATCAATTCCCTTATATAACTAAAGAATTTCTAGACTCAACTTCGACCAGTTTGGCTTGGTAATCCTACAGGCAGTCAAGCTCTAATACCAAAGCTGTCAGGACCCCGATCCTAAGTCACACCGATCTAGCATGTAACACATCATATCATTTTGCGGCCTCACGCACGGTATTCCCACGGGTGCCACCTTACCTGGCCCGGGACCGTTTGCGCCTTTTGGCTCACGTATATGATAGTGTCGCTGGCATCCATATGACAAAGAACCCGGGCTGACATGGCTAGTCGTGAACCCAAAATGGCACTAACTTACAGGGACAGGCATCCATGACCCAGCATCGAACGTGTCGGTCATCAGCGAGTGAATCCAGGCTGTAGCACTGGGCTAGCAGGACTCCGGTGAACCGGGCTGTAGCGGGCTAACAGGACTCCGGTATTCATCGCGTGACATTTCCCCGAAGGGACAGACACAGGAACGAAGAAGGACACATGCCGGCCAGCCTAAGTGTTCCGGAGCAGTAGCAAGCTACCATGGCTCAGTGGAAACACTAGGAGACATTTCCCGGTAAGAGAGGCTACTAAGGATAAACAACTAGATAGCCAGATCCCACACATACCAAGCATTTCAATAACATACACACAATATGCTCGATATGTGCAAATACAACATGGCATCACAACATGACTCTATGACTCAAGTATTTATTCATTAGGCTCCGAGGAGCGGGAAATTACAAACATGGGTCTCATGACCCAACAATCAGAGCATACAAGTCAAAGCACATGCGGAAGCTTAACATGTCTGAGTACAGACAACTATAAATGAAAAAGGCTGAGAAGCCTGACTATCTACCAGATCCTGCCGAGGGCACAAGATCGTAGCTGAGGTAACAAGCTAAACATCGAAGTCCACGTGGAACTACTAGTGAGACTGAAGTCTCTCTGCAAAAACATAAATTAAGCAACGTGAGTACAAATGTACCCAGCAAGACTTACATCAGAACTAACTACATATGCATCATTATCAACAAAGGGGATGGTGGGATTTAACGGCAGCAAGCCAGCTTTGACTCGGTGGCTATCCTAAACTACGACTGCAAGTAACTTTTTTGAGGTGGCGCACACGAGTCCACATATTCACCATATCAATACACCACTATGGATCCGCTCCCGTCTCCCTACGAGAACGCCATCCATAGCACTCACGCTTATCTTGCGTATTTTAGAGTATCCACTTTCACTTGTCTATGAACTGATATAAGCAACCCAGAAGTCCTTTACCGCGGACACGGCTATTCGAATAGATGATGTTAACCCTGCAGGGGTGTACTTCTTCATACATGTTTCCACCACTTAGCGTCTGCACACGACATGTGCTCAGCAAACTTCTAGCGAAAGCCGACGTGGGTGTAGACCACGACCTACCTGAACACTCAAGTCTCTAGTCCAGGTTTATCGCCTATTCGGGTTCCATCCATGAGGAGATCCGGCCGGAGTTTCGCTCACAGCCCCAAACGATGTGAACAGGGTTCCGTGACACCAAACGGGCGCCCGATATACCCGGCCATGTGCCTACCGCATCACAGCCCACCCCTCCGGTCAGCGCTGTGCACGGCCTCCAGCATACTACAAACACCATAAACTACTTGCAACTCCTGGACAGAGGACTTTGGTGAATAAGAAGTCGAGCGGGGTCATATTTCAGGGCCCAATGTATGGTAGTAGCTGAATCATGGATCACAAACACAGAGCTCAGTTCCTAAGGACGGCTTCAATGAGACAACCCACCATGTACTCCTACATGGCCTCTCACCGCTACCTTTACCAAATCGTGTTCACCACTTAGCTCACACACAGTAGGACATGTTCACACACCTCTGATTCATCCCCGATGAATCAGACCTGACTCAACTCTAAGCAATAGCAGGCATGACAAACAAACATGAATGAGTAGGCACAACATGGCTCAAACAACTCCTACTCATACTAGTGGGTTTCATCTATTTACTGTGGCAATGACAGGTCATGCAGAGGATAAAGGGGTTCAGCTACCGCAGCAAGTAACAGTTGAATCGTTGTTGTCCTAATGCAGTAAAAGAGAGCAGGAGCGAGAGAGTAGGATTGTATCGGAATGAACAAGGGGTTTTGCTTGCCTGGCACTTCTGAAGATAGCATTGAGTCTTCATCAGTGTCAACGATCACAACGTCGGAACAACGTCTACCGAGGGGGAACAACACCGGCAAACACAGAAGAAACACGATCAATGCAATGCACAATATGATGCATGCTATGACATGGCAATATGAATGTGTTTTGGGCTAATGCACCTAGCTATGATTTAAATGAAGTTGGTTTGAGTACATAATTCAAATTCCAACTCCATATATGATTATTTAAATGCCCTTTATTTGTTTTGTCCAAAACAGAGGACAAACATTGTTCAAACATGCATGAAAATGGTACAGATGGATTCCTTGAATTTTTCTGATAATTTTTCATATATAATTTATTTAATTTGGAGTTACGGTTGAATTTCTATGATTTTTGAAGTTTTGGATATTTTCTGAAATAAATAAATCATTTCTGATTTATTTAAAACTCCAGAAAACATTTACTGCGTCAGCATGACATCACCCTGACGTCATCAGGTCAACAGGGCGGGTCCAGGTCAAACCTGACGTGTGGGGGCCACACGTCAGTGTCACAGGGCTGCTTAGCTCACTGACAGGTGGGACCAAGTCAACGGCCACGTCAGCATAGTCAACACTGACGCGTGGGCCCACCGGGGTTAGTTAAATTAAACAGAAGATGTAATTTGTGTTAATTAGGGCGTGGGGCCCATTAGTCAGTGGCCTAGGGGGTTGGTTAGTGCGTCATTAGCGTTTAATGACATCGCCACGTCACCAGCCACCGGAGTTGGACGTCGGCGACCAAAATGGCGGCGGCAACGCGCCGGACTTGCGCTAAAGGCGATGGAGGCGGCGGCTGAGGGCACCGGGGCGTAGCCCGGGCTCTCCCGCATCTGATGGGGTAGGTGGGAGGCTGCGGGAACGCCGGGGCTCGCCGGAACGGAGCTCACGGCGGCGCCGGAGTTCGGGTGGTAACGGGCGCGAGGCCCTGGTGGGGTTTTGGACAAGCTGAGCTGCGCATGGGCTTCCTGTGAGCCCCACGAGCTCAAAGCCGTGCTCGAACGCGACCGAAACAAGCCATGGCCGCGACGGCAACATGGCCGGCGGCAGCGAGCTCCGGTTGCGGTGAGACGGCGGGTACAGCATGGGGGCGAGCGAATGGAGAGAGGGGAAACACGACGGGGCTCACCGCGAGTCCGTTGGGAGGGTTAGTGGGATCGAGGATGTCTTGTCGGGGGCGAATCGACGGTGAAGATCCTCGGCGGCCGGTGGTGGAGAAGGCGACGGTGGCGGCGTTGCAGCACGTCCGGGACCTCGTGGCTTGGTGGAGAGGACGAGGGGGTCGAGGCGGAGCCTCTGGGCGCAACGGCATGGCGAGGCAGTGGCTGTGGTCACGGCAGCAGCGAGCGGCGGCGATGAGCGCGCTCGAGCGCGAGAGGGGGAGAGCAGAGAAGGGAGAAGGGGTCGGGAGAGAGTGAGAGAGAGGAGCGAGGGGGCTGCGTGGCGTCACCCGAAGAGGCCGGGGCGAAGCGGCAAGCAGGAGGTGGCCGGGGCGGCGTCGGCGCTCGCCACCGAGCAGCTTCGGGGCGAGGGGGAGGAAGACGACAGAGAGGAGGAGGTGGGCTGGGCCGGCAAGCTCATATGGGCCGCCAGGTGGGCTAGAATGCCAGGTAAGTTACAAGTGAGTGCTTTGTTTTATTTTCTGTTTGTTTTATTTTTTAAATTTATTTTGCCACTGTTTTGAATTTAAAATAATTCAAACAATGTCAAAAACTCCTCTGAATATTTTTATTTTGCTAGATGGACTTTTCCAAAAGCTCATAAAATATTTCAGGGGTATTTGAAATTATATTCTAATTATATGAATATAATTCAAATTCAAATAGCTAATGATTTAAATTCAAAGTCCCAAGATTAAGTCCTTAAAAATGTTCAATATTTTGGTTGGGACCAGAACCCTTTGCCAAAATTATCAAACATTTAAGAAGAGCATTTTGGAACAATGAATGAGATTTTAGGGTTTTTGCCCTTCTTTTATTTAGGGTTTTGAGGCTTCCAAATTCCTCAGTTCAAGTTTCAAAAATTTAAACATGATGCAAACACTAGGCAGCACCAGAAGCTAGGGATGTGACAATAATAAAGTTATTATTTATTTCCTTATATCGTGATAAATGTTTATTATTCATGCTAGAATTGTATTAAACGGAAACTTGGTACATGTGTGAATACATAGACAAAACATAGTGTCCTTTGTATGCCTCTACTAGACTAGCTCGTTAATCAAAGATGGTTATGTTTCCAAACCATAAACATGTGTTGTCATTTGATTAACGGGATCACATCATTAGGAGAATGATGTGATTGACATGACCCATCCTTTAGCTTAGCATTGTGATCATTACAGTTTCATTGCTACTGCTTTCTTCATGACTTATACATGTTCCTCAGACTATGAGATTATGCAACTTCCGAATACCGGTGGAACACCTTGTGTGCTATCTAACGTCACGACATAACTGGGTGATTATAAAGATGCTCTACAGGTGTCTCCAAAAGTGTTTGTTGGGTTGGCATAGATCGAGATTAGGATTTGTCACTCCATGTATCGGAGAGATATCTCTGGGCCCTCTCGGTAATGCTCATCACTATAAGCTTTCCAAGCAATGTGACTAATGAGTTAGTTGCGGGATGATGCACTACGTAACGAGTAAAGAGACTTGACGGTAACGAGATTGAACTAGGTATGATGATACCGACGATCGAATCTTGGGCAAGTAACATACCGATGACAAAGGGAACAACATATGTTGTTATGCGGTTTGACCGATAAAGATCTTCTTAGTATATGTAGGAGCCAATATGAGCATCTAGGTTCCGCTATTGGTTATTGACCGGAGATGTGTCTCGGTCATGTCTGCATAGTTCTTGAACCCGTAGGGTCCGCACGCTTAACGTTCGATGACAATTTGTGTTATGAGTTATGTGTTTTGATGACCGAAGTTTGTTCGGAGTCCCGGATGAGGTCACGGACATGACGAGGAGTCTCGAAATGGTCGATACATAAAGAGTGATATATTGGACCATGTTATTCGGACATCAGAAGTGTTCCAAGTGGTTTCGGGTAAAAACAGAGCGCCCGAGGGGTTACTGGAACCCCCGGGGGAACCAATGGGCCACCATGGGCCTTAGTGGAGAGAGAGGAGGGCCGCCAGGGCAGGCCGCCCCCCACCCGCACCCCCTTAGCAGTCCGAATTGGATAAGGGAAAGGGGGGCGGCACCCCCTTTCCTACTCCCTCTCCCTCCCCTTCCCTCCCCCTCTCTTCCTTGTAGAGGAATCCTACTAGGACTAGTAGTCCTAGTAGGACTCCCTCTCCTTGGCGCGCCCCCTAGGGCCGGCCGGCCTCCCCCTCCCTCCTTTATATACGGGGGCAGGGGGCACCCTAGAACACACCAAGTCTTCTCTTAGCCGTGTGCGGTTCCCCCCTCCACAGTTACACACCTCGATCATATCGTCGTAGTGCTTAGGCGAAGCCCTACGCCGGTAACATCACCATCACCATCGCCATGCCGTCGTGTTGACGGAACTCACCCTCGTCCTCAACTGGATCAAGAGCACGATGGACGTCATTGAGTTGAACGTGTGCTGAACGCGGAGGTGCCGTACGTTCGGTACCTGGATCCATTGGATCGCGAAGAAGTTTGACTACATCAACCGCGTTACTAAACGCTTCCGCTTTCGGTCTACGAGGGTATGTGGACACACTCTCCCCTCTCGTTGCTATGCATCTCCAAGATAGATGATCGTAGGAATTTTTTTGAAATTACTGCGTTCCCCAACATAATTTCACCTCAACTAAAGAAATATGAAATATGAATATTTTAAAATTGTAATTCAAACAGAATGAGTTTAAATTCAATTTGGGCGTAACTTCCCATTTGTAAATCCAAATTAAATAATTCTTTTTGCAGAATTAAATTAGTGAATTGTAGTTTCAACTTACCTCATTGTAGTAAAATTTCAAATAAAATACAAGTTGAATTTAAATATAGTTCCACAATAGTTATAATTCAAACAATAGTTAAATCTAAATCTAGTATAACCTTGAAATAAAAATGTTTATTAGAATAATTATTCCGCAACTTAGTTCAGAAACTTAAAATGAACTTTAGTAAATATTTTGGATTATTATTTTACTTTAGAAAATTAAATTATTTTGAATTTAATTGAAACATAGTTTGGTTATAACTTAAAAACCATAGGTTTAATTTGAATAAAACCCTTGCAATACAATTGAGGAATTTTAAATTAAACTTAGAAATTGTTTGGAGTTATAATTGACTTTAGGAAATTATTAAACTAATTTTGACTTAGGTAAAATAAAAACTCAGTAAGTGACATTGGATTTAAACTTGACTGAACTTAGTGAATAACCTTGCATTTAAACTTGACTTAGATCAAACTTGAATAAGGTCTAAATAATCACTTTAGTAAGTGATCTTGGATTTATATTTGACTTTAGTTTAAACTTGAATAAAAGTAAATGAATTATAGTAATTATGCTGGATTTATATTTGACTTTAATTCAAAGTTGATTAATACTAGAAATGAACCCTAGAATTATTTTGGGTTATTAGTTGACTTTAGGAATTCAAACTTAATGTGAGTTTAACTAAAATGTTATTAAAACTCAACTCCATTTGAGTTCAACTAAAGTAAACCCTATTTCAAATTCAAATTGAATTATTAGTCAAGCCAATTTAATGAACCTATATGAACTTGTTCAACTTAGTTAAACCCAATTCAAATTATTTGAAGCCATTTCAAATATGAAGTTGAAGAGCTCAAACTAATTCAAACTTAAATATGAGCCCAACTTAAGTCAACATCAGATAGTGAAATTTAAATGAAACCGAGCCAAGCCAGTGTGTATTCAAGTCCATGAAAGGTCAACAAGTTTGAATTATCATTCAAACTTGAACGTGAACTTGGCTATCCAAGATTCATAGACCATGACTCTAGTAGCAAGATTCCTTTTGCAGAATCTGGCAATCACAACTTTGCATCACATAGTCCTTGTGTGATGAACCCTTTTAATTTGAAACTTACATGTGAACCCTCATGTCACATGTATTCGAAGTGACAATTACTATGTTCTTTCCCAATCTCTTTATGAGTTGACACTTGACACATGATCTCACATCACAGACTACATTGACACCATGCACTGCGCTTTTGTTTGTTAGATTGTTTTGTATCGTTGTTTATTAGTACTCTCTACTTACAATAGATTGTTCACACAGCGAAGAGTAGCTTTATCAAGATTGTGTGTGTGTGTGTGTGTGAAGAACTTCAACAATTACCAATATTTGTTTATGTGAAGAACATCAATGATTATCAGGCAAGTTGCACTTCTTTTAAGAAAAACACCATGCTGTGAAATGTTGAATACCTGTTGTGTTGTGAGATGGAATGGGATGGGATTAGATGATAGCCATGGGTTGGTAACGGGTAGCCCTATGTGCACAAAAGGTACTCATGTGTTGGCAAGGTCATGTGTTGGCAACACTGGTGCTGCGACGTCCTATACAAATGTTTTTTACCCCCTTTCTGTGATGGAATTTTAAATCATCACATTGCCTATGTGCAACCTTACAATACTTCCAATGAACATTTCCTACTCCAGAATGCAAATTTCTGTTGTACCAAAATTCATAGAGAGACAACCACTTACTCCAGTTAGCACGATGAGAACTCTCAAGTACCACTCAACTTGTTGAGTGACTCTCTCAGTCTATCCATCAATAGGAGGGTGATAAGAAAAGCTCATATTCAGGTGAGAACCAATTCTTTTGACAATTGTCTGCCAAAAATTGCTTGTGAAGATTGGGTCCCTATCAGACACAATGAACTCGGGCATGCCATGCAATTTATAAACATTGTCCAACAAGGTTTTGGCAACTTTTTGAGCAGAAAAAGATGTTTCAGAGCCATAAAACGGCCATACTTGGTAAACTTGTCAATGCTAATGAAAATACAGCCAAACTGACAAGACACTACCGGACCTGTTATATAATCCGTAGTCATTGTCTCCCAATCTTGTTTAGGAACTGGCAATGGAGAAAGGAGACCTGGATAATTGACCCTCTCTAGTTTAGCTTGCTGACAACTCAAACAAGACTGGACTTTGTGCTTGATGAAGCTTTTCATGCCAACCCACCTAAATAGAGAATGCATTCTGTTGTATGTGACAGGAAAACCAGAATGGCCCATAGTAGGGTTGTCATGGAATGCTGAAAAAAATTGTGCTATAGTTCCTGATCATTTCCAATATAGAGACAACCCTTGCACCTAATAGACCATGCACTACCTGATAATTAGGTCTAGCGGAAGGATTAACAACCAAATTTTGAAATAACTCAGTAGCCTTGTCATCAAGAGAGTCACTATTAAGGATTTCCTCCATCCACATAGGGTGGGCTCTAGATATGTGAAACACCTATGGAGCTGGATTCCTAGACGAAGCATCAACACCAATATTATCCACTCCTTTTTTATAAACAATTTGATAATTCAAACCCATGAGCTTGGTAAGATCTTTTTGCTTCCAAACTGTATGTAAGTTCTGGTTTTGTAGGTGGATCAAAATTCTCTGATCAGCCCCGATGGTAAACTATTGCATCTGCAAGTAGGATCTCCACTGTTCCACAGCCAACAAAATAGCCATGTACTCCTTCTCATAAACTGATAATGCTCTGATCTTGGGGCCCAATTATTTACTTACATAAGCTAGAGGATGTCCTTCTTGCATTAAAACCGCTCCAATTCCTGTGTCACAAGCATTTCAATAACAAAAGGCTTGTCAAACCGAGGAAGAGCTAACACAGGAGCTTCCAATAGGGCTTGTTTCAGAGTATTAAAAGTTTCAGTAATGGATGCCAAACAAATGGAACTCCCTTTTTAAGCAACTCTATCAAAGGTTTACTAATGAGGCCATACTACTTGATAAATTTCCTGTAGTATCCACTAAGGCCAAGAAATGTTGTCACTTCCTTGACATTGCTGGGCATGGGCCAATTCTGAACAGTTTCTACCTTACTCGGGTCTATAGAGACACCAGCTGCACTGGTTGTGTGACCCAAGTAAGTAAGTTGCTGTTGTGCAAAAGCATATTTAGCGAGCTTAACATTCCACTGATTAGCTCTGAGAAGTGGCAGGACCTCCCTGACATGCGCCCGATGTTTTTTTGACCTATACATGCACCACATGTTCTTTACAAGTCTTTCTAAACACCAATATGCCATGAAAGAAACACAAGGTAGTTTTCCAATTAACTGGGTAAGAGTTGTGTTCATAGCTCCTTGGAATGTACTAGTACCTCCACAAAGACCAAATGATAGGACAATGAGTTCGGAGTGACCATTATGTGTCTGGATGGCTATTTTATACTCCTCTCCTAGTACCAGCCTTATCTGATGATAGCCTACTCTGAGATCTGCTACCTGTGAGCTGCGTTGGGATTTCCCCGAAGAGGAAGGGATGATGTTGTATAGTAGAGATAAGTATTTCCCTCAGTTAAGAACCAAGGTTATCAATTCAGTAGGAGAACCACACAACACCTCGTTAGCAGCACCTGCACACAAAATAACAAATTCTTGCACCCAACGCGAACAAGGGGTTGTCAATCCCTCGGCGGTTAATTGCAAGATTAAATTGTGTAGTGATAGATACAAAGAACAAAAATACATAATAAAGTAAAGTAAGCAAAATTGTAGCAAGGTATTTTTAGGATTTTAATACATGTTAAAAGTAGACCCAGGGCCATAGTTTTCACTAGAGGCTCTTCTCTTGAAAATAACATACGTTGGGTAAACAAATTACTGTTGGGCAATTGATAGAAAAGCGAATAATCATGGCGATATCCAAGGCAATGATCATCTATGTAGGCATCACGTCCAAGACTAGTAGACCGACTCCTAACTACATCTACTACTATTACTCCACACATCGACCGCTATCCAGCATGCATCTAGAGTATTACGTTCATAAAAAACGGAGTAACGCCTTAAGCAAGATGACATGATGTAGACAAAGTAAACTCACACACGAATAAACCCCATCTTTTTATCCTTAATGGCAACGATACAAATACGTGACATGTCCCTTTCTATCACCGGGATTGAGCACCGCAAGATCAAATCCATCACGAAGCACCTCTCCCATTGCAAAAAAATTAATCTAGTTGGCCAAACCAAATCAATATATTGGAGAGAAATACAAAGCTATAATAATCATGCATAAAAGACTTCAGAGAAGACTCAAATAATGTTCATGGATAATCTGATCATAAACTCACAATTCATTGGATCTCAACAAACACACCGCAAAAAGTGATTACATCAAATAGAACTCCAAGGACATTGAGGAGAACATTGTATTGAAGATCAAAGAGAGAGAGAAGAAGCCATCTAACAACTAACTATGGACCCGTAGGTCTTTGGTAAACTACTCACACATCATCGGAAGGGCAACAAGGTTGATGTAGAGCCCCTCCACGATCGATTCTCCCTTCGGTAGAGTGCCTGAAAAGGCCTCCAGATGGGATCTTGTGGTACAGGAACTTGCGGCGGAGGAAAACGTATTTTGGGTGGCTCTTTGTTGGTTTCCTGATTTTAGAGAATTTATAGCGGCAGAAATAGGGTAAACGGAGCGAAGGTGGGCCCACACTGCACCAGGGCGCGCCCACCCCCCTAGGCATGCCCTGGTGGCTCATGGCCACCCCCTTCGTCTTTTGGCCCTCTCCTGAAGCTTCTAGTGTCTCTTTTGTCCAGAAAAAATCTGCAAAAACTTTCGTGGCATTTGGACTTCGTTTGGTACTGATATTCTGAAAAACCAAAAATAGGCAAAAAAACAGTAGCTGGAACTGGGCACTGAGTTAATAGGTTAGTCCCAAAAAATGACATAGATTGCTTGTAAATGCATATAAAACATCCAAGATTGATAATATAATAGCATGGAACAATAAAAAATTATAGATACATTGGAGACGTATCAAGATCCAACTGAGAAAACCAAGCTGCTCCTGACAGCTCATCTAACAGCTCATCAATTAATTGCTGGTAGTGGAAACTTGCCCTTGGCAGTTATAGCATTCAGCATCCTGTAATCAATGACCAATCTCCATTCCCCACTTTTCTTCTTGATCAATAGTACAGGAGAAGAAAAAGGACTTTTACTGGGCCTAATAATCCCAACCTACAACATTTCTTTGATATGCTTTTCCAATTCATCTTGAGTTGAGGTACTATCTTGTAGGGTCTCATAGAAATGGGTCTTGCTCCTGGAATAGTGGTATCTGATGATCACACTGCCTCCTAGGTGGTAGCTCTATAGGGTCAGTGAAAACATCAGCAAATTCACCTAGTATGAGTTGCATTTCACGAGGAACAATAGTGTGCTCTTCTTGCTAAATGGCAGAGACGGAAACACGGGTTTACCAAAATTCTTCAAAATCAACTGCTTGTAGTGTAACTGTCTGCCCTTCCATAGTGAATGACATCCATTTCTCCACCCAATCCACATACATAGGGCTATGCTGGGCTAGCCGGTCCAATCCAAGGATTCCATCATAAGTATGCAACTGCAACAATTTGAAATCTGAAGGGAAAAGGTGCTTGTTACAGTTCCAACTACATCCACTATCTAATGAGAACACTGGATTGTAGTACCACCAGCAACAATGACTGAAAAAGGTTTAGTGGTAGAAACTCCTCGGAATGCCATATACTTGCTATCCAGGAAGGAGTGTGTGCTCCTAGAGTCCACCGAAAAGTGCAGTAACTGCCCTGGCAATTCCACTGCCAATTGTTGTACTGGTGCCTCTTGTTCCTTGCCCATCGCAGCAACAGATAATCTGATAGCAC
Source organism: Triticum aestivum (assembly GCF_018294505.1). Taxonomy (NCBI): domain Eukaryota; kingdom Viridiplantae; phylum Streptophyta; class Magnoliopsida; order Poales; family Poaceae; genus Triticum; species Triticum aestivum. The sequence goes on from NC_057807.1 coordinate 245,704,882, forward strand.
AAATTGAAGAAACGGGAGGTTGGTCGCTGTCAGAGTCAGGTTCCTCAGGAAGAGAAGACTGCAACTGATCAATAAATTCATGTACAAAATGCAGTTGAAGTATTGATTTGCACACATATTTTGCCATTTCTCTCCACAAACAAAGCACAAGCCCTTGGACTTTCTGTAATTCTTTAATGCTACCCACTTATAATCAGGAACTATTCCCTTGGTAGTATCCGAATTCCTTTTCTCCTCTGCAAACTTAGGCTTGTTGCTGGAAGACGATTGTGTTGGTGTAGCTTTGCGCTGGTAAGAAGTGTTCATTGGTGTGACTCCTTCTCCTAACTCCTGATGTAGGAGAGCTAGTTCATAAGTTGTATCCAAATCTTTGGCTTCTGAAGAGCGACAACAATGCGAACTCTAGGCTTCAGTCCATCCAGGAAGCGAGTGGTATAGTGGAGAGAGTTTGGTGCATCCTCATAAGCAGTAAGCTGGCCATAGAGCTCTACAAATCGCTCCACATAATCCTTCATAGAACTGTCCTAAGCAATACGAAATAGCTTCCTGAGAAGTGTCTTGTGTTGATTTCGCCCAAACCTGTTATGTAATGCACTAATTCAAGCCATTTTGGTGCAGCTCCTTTGAATTGGTTGTGGCGAGAGAAATCCAATGATGTGAAGGAGTGTTGCCCAGTCGAAACTGATCTTCACACCGATTCTGCCATAGCCTCGGGTTGGAACCATCAAGTCTCGGCATGTCCAGTTGGAGAGAAGAAGGCACTTGCTCAGTAACATCCACAGTTTGAGTGTCGTGAGGCAGAAAATTTCTGGGGGAATAATTGTGATCTCGCGCACCTCTGGTAGGAGGAGGCACATAGATGTTATGTGCCTTGCCTCTGCCGTCGTTGTCGAAGCCGAGGGGGTTGGCAGCGGTGCTACCACGGTCCTGTCCAGCTCCGCGCGAGGTAGAGCTTCCATCAACCTTAGGATCCGGATCCGCGCCTTCCTGCTTGCTCAGATCCGCCTTGAACTGCTCCAGATCGAGGGCAAGCTCGCCCCGTATGCCATCCGGCCTTGCCAACATGAGGTCGTCGAGCATCACATTGTCCGCCTCAATGATTTTGCCCATGGATTCGAGTAGGGACTCACCCCGAGCTTGTAGTTTACGGTCCATGTCGTTGGCGAATTCATGGCGGAACAACTCATAGACTGCGCGACTCTCCTTGCCGAGCCCCTCCATGATCTCACGTCGCCGCCAGTCGCTGAACCGTGTGTGGTGGGAGTGGAACGGAAGCTCCAAATTGGAGGCTCTGATACCAATTGTGAGAAATTCGCTCGATCTAGTCCTAGCTAGGGTTCTTGGAGGAAGGGGAATTTGATTTACTGTAGCTTGTCCACTTAATCCTCACAACTATAGGTACGAGCACAACTCTCGGGTGAAGCCGCCTTCCGTTCCAAGCTAAATTCAAATGAAGCCAGTCGTCAGCCATTTAACGTACACCCGAGCAGCGGGTCCAGTTTAGGCTTGCAAGCCACTGGGGGAGTTTCGTGGGCCGCAAACTCTTGGGCCGTGCCACCGGTACTGTACCAGTTCCTCTGTTGTCGACAACACGCCCCTCAACTACTCTTGGCGATCGTCTTAGTATCTTCAGGGGCGCCGCTCGGTAGGCCGCTGACACAAACACATTGGTCGCATGTTTACGACGTTGAGGATGTCCCAACGTTTACCTTCCCGACACATGTTGGCGATCGACACAGGGGCAAAGGCAAACTGCCAAAACAGGGGTTCGTGAGTTCGTGGCCCATGAGCAACGGCAACTGGCCAAAGAACCGTCTGCTTGTCTATATCCTCCAATCATTGGGAGTGCCGCGCCGGCGAACATCCCGAGCCCCCGACAGAGGCCGCCCTGACGCACGCAGTCACGTATAGTGCGCGACGGACCCAACACATGGCTCATCATCCACACCGCATCCCTCTCCTCTGTCTGTCTCCACCCGAGTCCAAGCAAAATTCGCCAAAGTTTCCACGGCCCTGCACGCGCCGAATAATCCTTTCCACGATGCCGGTCGGACCCCTCTGTTTCGGTTTCAACTCCCACCACCCCGCCCACCCCCGTGACACTACCTATGCGGTTGCAGCTGCGCAGCTCTGCCCACCCGCGCTTTCCCGGTTCCCTAAAACCGCTCCCCCCCCGTAGCCGCTTTTGAAGAACCCAACCCCATCACGCGCGCCGCCTCCGCCGCCTCGATTACGCTGCCACTGCTACTACAGGATTCGGCGAAGATGCGTAAGCTGAGCACTGGCCGCGGCGGAGGGGAGAGGGTCGGGATGCTGTCCTTCGAGGTGGCTGCGCTCATGTCGCGGGCCGCGAGCCTGTGGCGCGCGCTCGAGGAGGACCAGCTGGCGCGGCTCCGCGGGGAAGGCGTCCGGCTCGAGGGCGTGCGGAGGCTCGTGGCCGACGACGACAGCGCGCTGCTGGCCCTCGCGGTCGCGGAGATGGCCGGAGCGTGCGGGGACATCTCCTGCGCCGTCGCGCGGCTCGCGGGCCGGTGTGCCGACCCGCTGTTGCGCCGGTTCGACGAGCTCTTCTCAGGCCTTATCGCCGGCGGCGCTGGCGCCGACTCGCACGGGCTGCGCTACGCGGCCGCCAAGAAGATGGACCGCAAGGCGCGAAAGATGCAGCGCCTCGTCGCCGCCACCGGGCTCCTGTGCCAGGAGATCGACGTGCTTGCCGAGCTCGAGCAGGGCGCGCGCCTCCGCCGCGTGCAGTTCGCGCCCGGCGAGGCCGCGCGCCGCGTCGCGAGGCAGAGGCAGGAGGTCGACCGCCTCCGCACGGCCTCGCTCTGGAACCGGAGCTTGGACTACGCCGTCCGTCTGCTTGGCAGATCGCTCTTCACCATTGTCGCGAGGATCATACAGGTGTTCGATCTGCAGCCCAAGAAAATCGCCATGAACGATTACGCCATGGTGTCGCCCGCCGGTGCGCGGCTCTCATTCTCCTGGAGCAACTCCTTCGTCGGGAGTACAAATTCGCTGGTGTATCCCTCTGATTTCCCCGTGGATGCTCCAAAGAGGTCGACGGGTGCTGCAAAATCCGGTAAGGCCCCTAACGGCGACGTTCGCCGGTTCCTACTTTCCAGGAGCCAGAGTTTGAAGCAGCTCAAGTGGCCTGTGCGTGGCAAGCACCTCATCGGCTGCATGGTCAGCGGGAGCAAGTCTCCGAACAAGGAGGGGTGGGTCCACGGCGGCCATGATCTCCCACTGAGCTTCAGCTACGTCTCATCCAACAACGACGATTTCAGTGGCAGTTACCAGACCAACGAGAGTGATCGTCACAGCGCCAACAGGAAGCTCTCCACTTCGGTGTTCGAGTGCTCGTCGCACGACGTGCTGGAAAACGCACCGGAGACGACCCTCGGCGCAGCCGCCCTGGCATCGCACTACGCGAACCTCGTCGTCTTCGCCGAGAAGCTCGCCATCTCGCCCCGGCACATCTGCCCCGACGAGAGGGATGCGCTGTACGGCATGCTGACTGACAGTATCCGGGCGTCCCTCCGAGCACGCCTAAGGCCGCCGTCGTCCGCAGCTCGGAAGAAGGGCACGCCCTGCGATCGCGTCCTGGCCGCCGGGTGGGCTGACACGGTGCAGGGGATCCTCGGATGGCTAGCACCGGTCGCCCACAACACTGTGCGGTGGCGGTCCGAGAGGAGCTTCGAGCAGCGGAACGTCGGCTCCGGCACGAGCGTTCTGCTCCTGCAGACGCTGCACTTCGCTGACCGGGACAAGACCGAAGATGCCATCATCGAGCTGCTTGTTGGGCTGAATTACCTGTGGAGATACGGGACTCAGCTCTCCGCAAGGCCAAAATTGGAGTCAGTGGGTGGCGATGTTTACCATGATCGAGCTGATTACATAGGATGACGACATGTGAATTACTCAATCAGCATATCTGTCTTGTCAAGTGTCAGCCGAATTGGATGATCTGAGAGTGTTTATATTAAGTAAAGGTGGCATCTTTTGGGCGAAGAGATTAGACGCCTTGGTGATTTTGCCCCTTCTTAATTCATTTGCTAGAATAGAACCATGCATCTTGTAATTGATGTGATGTTATGTCCGCACACAGCTAGGTGCTATACAAATAAGATTACTCCCTATGTCCCAAAAGAAGTGTCTTAGGGCATCTTCAATGCCAGGCGCTTAGGAAAATAAAAATATATGATAAAACTAAAGAAATATCCAAGCGCTGGTTTGCTTCAACGCTGAACGCTAATTCATAGGCGCTAGGAAGAATGGGCCGCTGCACCAGCCCTCTATCCCGCAAGGTAAAAAAGCACAATCGCCCGCTTCCACTTCTTGCGCCGATGCTTCATGTGACGCCAGGAATTGAGGGTCCAACTGCCATTCTACCGGGAATCTTGCTTATTTTGAGACGGAGCGAGTACTAGATTTGCAGAAATGTTTTGCCTAATGGTTTTTTTAACAGTCAACGGGGGAGAGCTTCCTCACCTGAATTTAATGTCATTCAAAAAAAATTGATCCAGTTTATATGAAAAACCGGATAATTGACCCCAGAAAAACCGAAGAGAAAACCATACAAGTAATAAGGATAAAAGAAGATGAGAAAAAAATTGACGCCCAAACAAGGGACGCCCTAGCTAGCAGATAGAAGGGTCATCACCATAAGAGACACAAGTAGATGTAGGGTATCGTCGAGGGATCACAACACAAAAACTTTGCAAGCTTCCTAACACGCAACACCAACATGCATACCAAACCCTACGGTGCAACGCGGGACCATCCATAATCAGCGTGTGACATATGAACACGAACCTGGACCTTGACTGGGAGCTCCCTCACATGAATTCGGAATGATTAGCATGTTGAGGAGGCATCTTGTGTCGTCATTGAGCAAAGATAAACCAAGACAACACCAAGAGCATCAAGCTCATTGCAACACAATGAAAGCAATAGGAGGGTCTTTAGTATGCACAGCAACAGAGATGACACATCGGACAATGGGCAGAGGACGGATGGTTGGCGGCGTGCTTCCTCTCTACTAGGAAGGAGTCCCCCCCCCCCCCCCCCAAGTGCAAGGGATTATAGCAAGCAACAGTTTCCCCTAGTTGACCTCAAGGTTTATCGAATCCATGAGAGCTACATGGTTACAATCAATAATTGGTATTTGCACACACAAATCAAACTTTCTTGTTCCCCCAATAGGAGTAGTGAGGTTGCCAATCTCACTAGATTGGTTGGTTACAAAAAGAAATAAAATGCATGTGTGGAGAGTGTTGATGAAGATTAACAGAAAATTAAAACACGAAACTAAAAGAGCGTTGATTATGGTTGAGAACTTTATGGAGGAAAAGGAACGGGCTCCAAAGGTTCACTAGTGGTCTACTAAAAAAGATAAGAAATGGGTATGGTAAATGAATTATAGTTGGACAGTGATTAAATTGCAATGCTTATAAGTATGACTATTCACAACATAATCAACATATGAGCATCATGTCCATAAATCCATAGACCGTTATCCAACCGCACCTGTAGTTAATACTCCACCGAAGACCGATATCCAACGTGCATCTTAAAGTATTAAGTAAATAGAGTATTGCATTAAGTATCATGACATGAAGTAGATGATATATCGTCTTCACCCCGCGTTCAAAGGATAATTATGCAACCATCTTTTTATCCCTAGCGGCAACAACACCAATACAAGCCTTTCCACTTTCTGTAACTGCGGTAGCTTACTTGCACTATTGAACCCAACTGTCAACAGAACTCCCTCTATTCATCAACCCTTTAATGGACAAGTGGTGTGTGCATCCAACTCGCTTGCTCATGAAGATCTACAACATTTTGAGGAAGCTCATCATAGAAATATACAGGCCAAGTTATATAATGTGAAAATTCCCAACTAGTATATAAACATGAAGCGTGTGATAACTCTCTATATGACAAATCAAACTGTTACATTGAGGAACACATATGTATGCAAAAAGGATAGTAGTGTGCCCCTCTCTCTTTTATTCTCTTGATTTTTTTGGCCTCCATGGAACTTTTTCTCTTTGTTTTTTTGGCTCATTTTTTTATTCCTCACAAGGTAGGAGCAACACTCTAACATGACAATCAATACAATAAATGTACTAATAACTCAACTAATAGTAAACATGATGCAAAAACATCTAATGAATGCCTCTAGAAGTAAACCAACATGTGTAATGATCTAGCATAGCAAAGGCATAAAAAATGAACAAGCCATGTAAATATTAAGCTAGCTATCTTACGTCATGCAACATCGAAGTTAAATATCTCTAATCATGTAATGAGTGATGATGGAAGTTACATCAAAATATATCTTGGAATGGCTATGAAAATGCCATAATAGATAGGTATGATGGCGTTCTCTCACGAGATATGGACGTATAGACAAAGTATGCGCCAAATCTCGAGGTGAGAGTAGGCAATGCACGATGATAGCTGCTAGCAAAAATGGATACGTGGAAGTGCATGCAAGATCGCAACTCGTACTCAAACACTCTAATAGTACACCATAGTCTACACGAAGATCATCATGAAACCAAGTGCGCCAAGGGGAAGAGCTTGGCACAGCCGAAGCCCCGTTGCGCATCCCAGCCCATTCTACGTGAGCGGTTACTTACAACATTCTTCAACTCAGACCCCTTACAACATTGGTTTCATTTTTGTGTAAATTAACGAATGAAAAAGTGTTTACTATCAAGCCGCTTACAACTCCTCTCTGCTGGAAATGTGCCCTAGAGGCAATAACATTTGTATTATTATATTTCCATATTCATAATTATGGAGTTTATATTCTATGCTACAACTGCTATGATCCTAGAATATTCGATTCAGTGGAAAACACATATGCACTTGTGGAATGATAAACGGTTAAATAGAAGGTTCCTAGTCTTGCCTCTGGGACTAGATCAAGTGTTGTTGGTATTCACGTTTTCCGGATCTTAGGATATCATGAAGAGTAACGATAGTCCTAAAGCAACATTGAGATTATGACGTTAGAAGAACGGTCATATTGAATCGACCCAATCTTGTATGTTAGGAATTGAGTTAATATCATCTATAATCAATTATAATAATATAGAGTGTTAACATGTGATCTTGTTCCTTAGACCATGAGAGTATCATGGTCATTTCTTACCGTATGGTGGCCTTTGGGGTTGCTCAAATGTCATTTGTAACATGGTGATCGTAGCAACAACTCACGGGTTCATCGGAAAGTTTTGAAGGAAGTATGCCCAAGAGGCAATAATAAAGTTGTTATTTTATATTTCCTTATTCATGATAAATGTTTATTATCCATGCTAGAATTGTATTAACCGAAAACATTGATACATGTGTGGGTACATAGACAAAACATCGTGTCCCTAGTAACCCTCTACTAGACTAGCTCGTTAATCAAAGATGGTTAAGTTTCCTAACCATAGACATGTGTTGTCAATTGATGAATGGGATCACATCATTAGGAGAATGATGTGATGGACATGACCCATCCGTTAGCTTAGCATATTGATCGTTCAGTTTTATTGCTATAGCCTTCTTCATGTCATATACATATTCCTTTGACTATGGGATTATGCAACTCCCGAATACCGGAGGAATGCCTTGTGTGCTATCAAACGTTACAACGTAACTGGGTGATTATAAAGATGCTCTACAGGCATCTCCGAAGGTGTTTGTTGGGTTGGCATATATTGAGATTAGGATTTGTCACTCCGAGTATCGGAGAGGTATCTCTGGGCCCTCTCGGTAATGCACATCATAAGAAGCCTTGCAAGCAATGTGACTAATGAGTTAGTTGCGGGATGATGCATTACGGAACAAGTAAAGAGACTTTTCGGTAATGAGATTGAACTAGGTATGAAGATACCGACGATCAAATCATGGGCAAGTAACATACCGATGACGAAGGAAATAACGTATGTTGTCATTACGGTACGACCGATAAAGATCTTGGTAGAATATGTAGGAGCCAATATAAACATCCAGGTTCCGCTATTGGTTATTGACCGGAGAGGTGTCTCGGTCATGTCTACATAGTTCTCGAACCTGTAGGGTCCGCAAGCTTAACGTTGGATGACAATTTTGTATTATATGAGTTATATGATTTGGTGACCAAATATTGTTCGTAGTCCCGGATGAGATCACGGACATGAAGAGGAGTCTCGAAATGGTCGAGAGGTAAATATTGATATATAGGACGATAGTATTCGGACACCGGAAGTGTTTCGGGGGTACCGGGTCCATATCGGGTCACTGAAAAGGGGTACCGGGCAACCCCGACAAACATATGGGCCAAGAGGGGAAACCCAACAGCCAGCATGGGCTGCTGCGCCCCCCATATAGGACGAACCTAGAGGGGAAGTAAAGAGGGGAAGAGAGAAAGGAAGGGGAGGGATTCGGCCTCCCCTTCCTTCCCTCCTCCCTCCTCCCTCCTTCCTCCTTCGGTAATTATGGTAGGGGGGGGGGCGAATAGGACTAGGGCCCCAAGTAGGATTCCTCCTACTTGGGTACCCCCTTGGCTGCTCCCTCTCCCTCCCACCTATATATACGAAGGGGGAGGCACCTAGAACACATACCAACCATTGTTAGCTGTGTGTGGTGCCCCCTCCACAGTTGACGCCTCCGGTCATATTCACCTAGTGCTTAGGTGAAGCCCTGCATGGATCACTTCACCATCACTGTCACCACGCCGTTGTGCTGACAGAACTCTCCCTCAACACTTTGCTGGATCAAGAGTTCGAGGGACGTCATCGAGCTGAACGTGTGCAAAACTCGGAGGTGCCGTACGTTCGGTGCCTGATTGGTTGGAATGAGAAGAAGTTCGACTACATCAACCGCGTTGTCAAATGCTTCCGCTTTCGATCTACGAGGGTACGTGGACACACTCTCCCCCTCTCGTTGCTATGCATCTCCTAGATAGATCTTGTGTGAGCGTAGGAAGTTCTTTGAAATTGCATGCTACGTTTCCCAACAGTGGCATCCGAGCCAGGTCTATGCATAGATGATATGCACGAGTAGAACACACAGAGTTGTGGGTGGTGATAGTCATACTGCTTACCACCAACGTCTTATTTTGATTCATCGGTATTGTTGGATGAAGCGGCCTGGACAAACCTTACATGACCACATTCATGATACCGGTTCCACCGACAGACATGCAACTAGTTTTGCATAAAGGTGGCTAGCGGGTGTCTATTTCTCCAACTTTAGTTGAATCGAATTTGACCGCGGCCGGTCCTTGTTGAAGGTTAAAACAACAAATTTGATGAAACACCGTTGTGGTTTTGATGCGTAGGTAAGAACGGTTCTTGCTAGAAGCCTGTGGCAGCCACGTAAAACTAGCAACAACAAAGTAGAGGACGTCTAACTTGTTTTTGCAGGGCATGTTGTGATGTGATATGGTCAAGACATGATGTGATATACGTTGTTGTATGATATGATCATGTTTTGTAAAAGTTGTCAGCAACTGGCACAAGCCTTATGGTTGTCGCTTTATTGTATGAAATGCAAACTCCATGTAATTGCTTTACTTTATCCTATGCGTTAGCGATAGTTGTAGAAGCAATAGTTGGCGAGACGACCACGATGCTACGACGGAGATCAAGGTGTCAAGCTAGTGACGATGGAGATCATGACGGTGCTTTGGAGATGGAGATCAAAAGCACAAGATGATGATGGCCATATCATGTCACATATTTTGATTGCATGTGATGTTTATGTTTTATGCATCTTATTTTTCTTAGTATGGCGGTAGCATTATAAGATGATCCCTTACTAAAATTTCAAGGTATAAGTGTTCTCCCTGAGCATGCACCATTGCGACAGTTCGTCGTGCTGAGACACCAGGTGATGATCAGGTGTGATAGGCTCTACGTTCACATACAACAGGTGCAAGACAGTTTTGCACATGCGGAATACTTGGGTTAAACTTGACGAGCCTAGCATGTACAGACATGGCCTCAGAACACTGGAGACCGAAATGTCGAACGTGAATCATATAGTAGATATGATCAACATAGAGATGTTCACCATTGATGACTGCTCCATCTCACGTGATGATCGGACATGGTTTAGTTGATTTGGATCACGTGATCATTTAGATGACTCGAGGGATGTCTATCTAAGTGGGAGTCCTTAAGTAATATGATTAATTGAACTTAATTTATCATGAACTTTGTCCTGATAGTTTTTGCATATCTATGTTGTAGATCAATGGCCCGTGCTACCGTTCCCTTGAATTTTAATGCCTTCCTAGAGAAAGCTAAGTTGAAAGATGATGGTAGCAATTACACGGACTGGGTCCGTAACTTGAGGATTATCCTCATTGCTGCACAGAAGAATTATGTCCTTGATGCACCGCTAGTTGTGCCATCCCCTCCAACAACTGCAGACATTATGAACGTTTGGCAATCGCGTGTTCATGACTACTCGATAGTTCAGTGTGCCATGCTTTATGTCTTGGAATTAGAACTTCAAAGACGTTTTGAACATCATGGAGCATATGAGATGTTCCAGGAGTTGAAGTTAATATTTCAAGCAAATGCCCAAGTTGAGAGACATGAAGTCTCCAACAAGTTCTATAGTGCAAGATGGAGGAGAACAGTTCTGTCAGTGAACACATACTCAGAATGTCTGGGTATCATAACCAGTTGACTCAGCTGGGAGTTAATCTTCCAGATGATAGTGTTATTGACAGAGTTCTTCAATCGCTGCCACCAAGCTACAAAGGCTTCATGATGAACTATAATATGCAAGGGATGGAGAAGACTATTCCCGAGCTCTTTGCAATGCTCAAAGCCGCGGAGGTAGAAATCAAGAAGGAGCATCAAGTGTTGATGGTTAACAAGACCATTAGTTTCAAGAAAAAGGGCAAGAGAAAGAAGGGGAACTTCAAGAAGAATGGCAAGCAAGTTGCCACTCCCGGGAAGAAGCCCAAAGTTGGACCCAAGCATGAAACTGAGTGCTTCTACTACAAAGGGACTGGTCACTGGAAGCGGAACTGCCCCAAGTATTTGGCGGATAAGAAGGATGGCAAAGTGAACAAAGGTATATTTGATATACATTTTATTGATGTGTACCTTACTAATGCTCGTAGTAGCGCGTGTGTATTTGGTACCGCTTCGATTGCTCATATTTGTAACTCGAAACAGGGGCTATGGATTAAACAAAGATTGGCTAAGGACGAGGTGACGATGCGCGTCGGAAATGGTTCCAAGGTCGATGTGATCGCCATCGGCACGCTACCTCTACATCTACCTTCGGGATTAGTTTTAGACCTGAATAATTGTTATTTGGTACCAGTGTTGAGCATGAACATTATATCTGAATCTTGTTTAATGCGAGACGCTTATTCATTTAAATCAGAGAATATTGGTTGTTCTATTTATATGAGTAATATCTTTTATGGTCATGCACCCTTGAAGACTGGTCTATTTTTGTTGAATCTCGATCGTGATGATACACATATTCATAATATTGATGCCAAAAGATGCAAAGTTGATAATGATAGTGCAACATATTTGTGGCACTGCTATTTAGATCATATTGGTGTAAAGCGCATGAAGAAACTCCATGCGGATGGACTTTTGGAATCACTTGATTATGAATCATTTGATGCTTGCGAACCATGCCTCATGGGAAAGATGACTAAAACTCCGTTCTCTGGAACAATGGAGCGAGCCACTGACTTATTGGAAACAATATATACCGATGTATGCGGTCCGATGAGTGTAGAGGCTCGCAGCGGGTATTGTTATTTTCTGACCTTCACAGATGATTTGAGAAGATATGGGTATATCTACTTGATGAAACACAAGTCTGAAACATTTGAAAAGTTCAAAGAATTTCAGAGTGAAGTGGAGAATCATCGTAACAAGAAAATAAAGTATCTACGATCTGATCGCGGAGGTGAATATTTGAGTTACGAGTTTGGCCTTCATTTAAAACAATATGGAATAGTTTCACAACTCACGCCACGTGGAACACCACAGCATAATTGTGTGTCCGAACGTCATAACCGTACTTTATTAGATATGGTGCGATCTATGATGTCTCTTATCGATTTACCACTATCGTTTTGGGGTTATGCATTAGAGACAACTGCATTCACGTTAAATAGGGCACCGTCTAAATCCGTTGAGACGACACCGTATGAACTGTGGTTTGGCAAGAAACCTAAGCTGTCGTTTCTTAAAGTTTGGGGTTGCAATGCTTATGTGAAAAAGCTTCAGCCTGATAAGCTCGAACCCAAATCGAAGAAGTGCATCTTCATAGGATACCCAAAAGAAACTGTTGGGTACACCTTCTATCACAGATCCAAAGGCAAGATCCTTGTTGCTAAGAATGGATCCTTTCTAGAGAAGGAGTTTCTCTCGAAAGAAGTGAGTGGGAGGAAAGTAGAACTTGATGAGGTAATTGTACCTTCTCTCTAATTGGAAAGTAGCTCATCACAGAAAACCATTCTCGTGATGCCTATGTTCCACACCAGAGTGGTACGGTAATCCTGTTCGGGAAGTCATGTTACTAGACCATGATGAACCTATGAACTATGAGGAAGCGATGATGAGCCCAGATTCCGATAAATGGCTTGAGGCCATGAAATCCGAGATAGGATCTATGCATGAGAACAAAGTATGGACTTTGGTGGAGTTGCCCGATGATCGGCGAGCCATAGAGAATAAATGGATCTTCAAGAAGAAGACTGACACTAATGGTAATGTTACTGTCTACAAAGCTCGACTTGTTGCGAAAGGTTTTCGACAAGTTCAAGGAGTTGACTATGATGAGACCTTCTCATCCGTAGCGATGCTTAAGTTTGTCTGAATCATGTTAGCAATTGCCACATTTTATGATTATGAAATCTGGCAAATGGACGTCAAAACTGCATTCCTTAATGGGTTTCTTAAAGAAGAGTTGTATATGATGCAACCAGAAGGTTTTGTCGATCCTAAAGGTGCTAACAAAGTGTGCAAGCTCCAGCGATCCATCTATGGACTGGTGCAAGCATCTCGGAGCTAGAATATATGCTTTGATGAGGTGATCAAAGCATATGGTTTTATACAGACTTTCGGAGAAGCCTGTATTTACAAGAAAGTGAGTGGGAGCTCTATAGCATTTCTAATATTAAATGTGGATGACATATTGTTCATTGGAAATGATGTAGAATTTCTAGATAGCATAAAAGGATACTTGAATAAAAGTTTTTCAATGAAAGACCTCGGTGAAGCTACTTATATATTGGGCATCAAGATCTATAGAGATAGATCAAGACGCTTAATTGGACTTTCACAAAGCACATACCTTGATAAAGTTTTGAAGAAGTTCAAAATGGATCAGTCAAAGAAAGGGTTCTTGCCTATGTTACAAGGTATGAAGTTGAGTCATACTCAATGCCCGACCACTGTAGAAGATACAGAGAAAATGAAACTCATTCCCTATGCCTCAGCCATAGGTTCTATCATGTATGCTATGTTGTGTACCAGACCTGATGTGTGCCTTACTATAAGTTTAGCAGGGAGGTACCAAAGTAATCCAGGAGTGGATCACTGGACAGCAATCAAGAACATCCTGAAGTACCTGAAAAGGACTAAGGATATGTTTCTCATTTATGGAGGTGACAAAGACCTCCTTGTAAATGGTTACGTCGATGCTAGCATTGACACTGATTCGGATGACTCTAAGTCACAAATCGGATACGTATTTATATTGAATGGCGGAGCTGTCAGTTGGTGAGGGAGTCCTGGATTAGGGGGTGTCCGGACAGCCGGACTGTGTACAACATCTGGACTATTGAAGCATGAAGATACAAGACTCAAGACTTCGGCCCGTGTCCGGATGGGACTCTCCTTTGCGTGGAAGGCGAGATTGGCGATCTAGATATTATATTTCCTTCCTTGTAACCGACTCCATGTAAACCCTAGCCCTCTCCGATGTCTATATAAACCGGAGAGGTTGGTCCTTAGAAGGCCGATCACAATTACAATCATACCATCATAGGCTAGCTCTTAGTGTTTAGCCTCTACGATCTTGTGGTAGATCTACTCTTGTACTACCCATATCATCAATATTAATCAAGTAGGAAGTAGGGTTTTACCTCCATCGAGAGGGCCCGAACCTGGGTAAACATCTGTGTCCCTTGCTTCCTGTTACCATCAGCCTTGATGCACAGATCGGGACCCCCTACCCGAGATCCGCCGATTTTGACACCGACATTGGTGCTTTCATTGAGAGTTCCTCTGTGTCGTCACCGATAGGCTTGATGGCTTCTTCAATCAACAACAACGCCATCCAGGGTGAGACTTTTCTCCCCGGACAGATCTTCGTGTTCGGCGGCTTCGCACTGCGGGCTAATTCTCTTGGCCAGCTGGAGCAGATCTATAGCTATGCCCCCGGTCACCAGGTCAGGTTTGGACGGATTCGGGCCAGCATCAGGAGCGCCGAACAGTCACGAGGAGCACGGCTTAGACCTGCTGTCAGACGATGCTCGGGATATCACCCCGGCAGAAGCCTCGGATCTAAATCCGGGGCAGGTTGCGTTGCCTAAGGACGGAGGGCTGGACCCCGCCCCGCAGGCCGTACCCTCATCGGCGATGGAGCCGAACACATGCCTCACTTATGAGGGAGCCTGTGACTCCGGACCCCCGGATTCATATCCGGTTGTAGGTTCCAGTCCGTGCGTCCCCGAGCCCGCCGAGCCAGGTTGGGCTCCAGTGATGGAGTTCACCGCGGCGGACGTCTTTCAGCACTCGCCCTTTGGCGACATGCTGAACTTATTGAAGTCTCTCTCTTTGTCAGGAGACTCTGGGCCGAACTATGTCCGGCTTGAGTGGGATGCAAACGACGATAGAATTCGTTGCCCACCCACCACCCACTTCATTGCCACGATCGATGATCTAACCGACGTGCTTGACTTCTACTCCGAAGACATCGACGGTATGGACGACGATGTAGGAGAATCACAAGAGCCACAGCTCACAGGGCGGCGGACGGCCACCTCCTCATACGATATATATATGGTGGACACTCCGAAGGAAACCAATGGCGATGAGGCAACGGAGGATAACCCCTCGGGAAGAAAAACAAAGCATGGGCATCGTCGGCGCCACTCCAAGCCCCGCCACAGCAATACCGGCCCCGGAGACGAAAGTAATCCGGATGGCGCCGAAGAGGAATATGACCCTGACCAGCCCGCCTTCGAGCAGGCCGAACAGGAAGATGAGCAGGTCAGCCCAGAAGAACAGGCGAAGGACGGATACCCGATGGAGGACAACTACATGCCCCCCTCCAAAGATGAGATTAGCCTCGGTGACGACGAATTCGGCGTGCTTGAGGACCCCGTGGAGCAGGAACGCTTCAAGCGTAGGCTTATAGCCACTACAAGGAGCCTGAAGAAGAAGCAGCAGCAACTCCAAGATGATCAAGACCTGCTCACAGATAGATGGACTGAAGTCCTGGCAGCCGAGGAATATGGACTCGAGCGCCAAATGGTTGACCAGCCACCCCGTGGCCGGGATAAAACGACATATCAGCCTGAAAACCAGCCCGCGCCCCCACGCCGATACACTATGGCCCAGGGCAACAGGCAAGACCTGCAAGATATTTTGGAAAACAAAGCAGGACAGCCAAGATCGATCTACGGATCGCGGGGCGTGCCCCAGCGTGCGACGATGATCGTCGCGCCGGATACATCATCAACAAGTCCGGCCGGGCCGAACATAGCAACCCAGACCAATTCGATCTGCGTAGCCATATAGCCCGGCACAGAGGCGCTGCACACCCCCTCTGCTTCACCGACGAAGTAACGGATCATGAATTCCCAGAAGGGTTCAAACCTGTAAACATCGAATCATACGATGGCACAACAGACCCTGCAGTATTGATCGAAGATTTTCTTCTCCACATTCACATGGCCTGCGGAGGTTATCTACACGCCATCAAGTATCTTCCCCTTAAGCTCAAAGGACCAGCCCGGCACTGGCTGAACAACCTGCCAGCAAATTCCATTGGCAGTTGGGAAAACCTGGAACACGCATTCCTCGATAACTTACAGGGCACATATGTGCGACCACCAAACACCGATGACCTGAGGCACATTACTCAACAGCCCGGAGAGTCAGCCCGGAAATTCTGGACTCGGTTCCTTACTAAAAAGAACCAAATAGTCGACTGTCCGGACGCCGAAGCCCTGGCGGCTTTTAAGCATAATATCCACGACGAGTGGCTCGCTCGACACCTCGGCCAGGAAAAACCCAAGTCCATGGAAGCTCTCACAACCCTAATGACCCGCTTTTGTGCAGGTGAGGATAGCTGGTTGGCTCGCAGCGGCACCACGCCACATGCCGACACTTCAGACGGCCGCGATGCTAATGGCAAGCCACGGCGTAATAGACATAAGAGATGGAACAACGGCAATAGCACTGAAGACACGGCGGTCAACGCCGGATTCAACGGATCTAAGTCCGGTCAGCGGAAAAAGCCGTTCAAAAGAAATAATTAGGGACCGTCCAGCCTGGACCGCATACTGGAGCGCTCGTGCCAAATTCATGGCACCCCGGACAAGCCAGCCAACCACACCAATAGAGACTGCTGGGTGTTCAAAAAGGCCGGTAAGATAAACGTCGAAAACAAGGAAAAAGGGGCTGCACAACGATGATGACGAAGAGCCCCGGCGTCCGAATACGAGGGGACAAAAGAAATTCCCCCCAGGTGAAAACAGTTAATATGGTCTACGCCACTCACATCCCCAAGCGGGAACGGAAGCGAGCACTACGGGATGTCTATGCGATGGAGCCAGTCGCCCCCAAATTCAACCCATGGTCAGCTTGTCCGATCACCTTTGATCGTAGGGATCATCCTACTAGCATCCATCATGGCGGCTCAACCGCATTGGTCTTAGACCTAATCATTGACGGATTCCACCTCACGCGAGTCCTTATGGGCGGCGGCAGCAGCCTGAACCTGCTTTATCAGGACGCAGTGCGCAAAATGGGCATTGACCCTTCAAGGATCAAGCCCACTAAAACCACCTTTAAAGGTGTAATTCCTGGAGTAGAGGCCCGCTGTACGGGTTCTATAACACTGGAAGTGGTCTTTGGATCCCCGGATAACTTCCGGAGCGAAGAGTTAATATTTGATATCATCCCTTTTCGTAGTGGTTACCACACACTGCTCGGACGAACCGCATTCGCTAGATTCAATGCGGTACCACATTACGCATACCTCAAGCTCAAGATGCCAGGACCGCGCGGGGTCATCACTGTCAATGGAAATATGGACCGCTCCCTCCGAACAGAAGAGCATACGGCAGCCCTCGCGGCAGAAGTACAATGCGGCCTACTCCGACAAACCAATCCGGTGACAACTTCGAGCACCATCAAGAGAGTCCGGAGCACCGCGCAACAGGATCATCAGGAACGCCAAGAGCGCGATTAGCAGTCCGGCCTCCGCTCAAGCCCCCTCCAAGCAGCGTTCGTGCCACGCGTACACAATTACACACTCAAGATACCATGGGCATAGGCGGAGGCGCATAAACGACTCAGTCAATAGTGCGGTTAACCGCCAAATACCTTCATACTCTTCCCCTCTTACCTTTCAGGACACCGCGTTAGTGCAGCATCCTCAGAAGAGCCGAATTTCCGGACTTACATGGGAGAGACATCCAAGGAGGCAACAAACATTGTGCGTAGAAGGAAATACCCAGGTGGAATCTATTTACGATCATTATACCTGCTTTATCTATCTGTACACAGCCTGCCCCTGGATAGGACATGTCAAATAGTCCTACTTATCTCCGCTTAGTGCATCCATTGTAAACATACGCTTAAACGTATTATTCGTCAATGGGAGATCATACATAGAGTCAACTTATTATTCTCATTTGAGCATTTTTTCTCTTATAAATGTTTATTTGATATTGCATCCGTACACCTGTGATACGGTCAGTTTGCTAGGGGCTTCTCATGGCGCCCCGTAATATGGCAAGTAAAGTCCAAACACTTTCAACAGTGCGGCACCCCAAACTTATAGCACTATATGCATCAGCTCCGAATCATGTCTTGGGTCTACAGTTGGGATAGCCCGACTCCCTTGTTTTGGTGCCTTACGTTCCATTATATCGGCTAAGGTAGCACAGGGAGAACTACTGCGATTGTGTCCCGGTTCTTTCGGACGAGCACCTTAGTAGAGAAAGCCGAAAACTGACCGGTATGATGTGGCGAGAGCTGGTTGCTGTTCGAGAGGTCTTAAAATCCTTAAAGATTTTCCGCTTTAGGCGATAAATCGGCTTCGTCCGATATAGGCGTGTATAGTGCCCCAATTCAGCCATCCAAATTCTAGGGGCTTCACCGAAATTTAAAATTGTAGACTTCTATGGCTAAGTGAAAGTTATAAAGCCGTATAGTCCGATTGCCTTGTTCGCTGCGCTGGACACCTCCTTAAGGGACCAAACACTTGGATAACGAGTGTCCGGATTTTACATGAACACCCCAGTACTAGTTACATGGGGGCGGAAGCCGACGACTAGCCTACTTTTAGAATTTTATAAACAGCTGCACAGAAGGTAATATTTTAAATAACAAAAGCGCTACAGAGCGCAAGTAACTTCGTCTTTAAATTACAAACATGAAAGAAGTGAATTCATTCAAAAATGGTGTCCTTGGTACACTCCTCGGCGATGAGATGAGCACCCTTCATCACGCCATCATAGTACATCTGGGGATGGCGATGCACCTTGCCCTCCGGCGGCCCGTCCTTGACCAGCTTCTCCGCATCCAGCTTGCCCCAATACACCTTGACGCGGGCAAAGGCCCGGCGGGCACCCTCCATGCAAACGGATCACTTGATCACTTCAAGCCGCGGGCAGGCATCCACCATTTGCTTGATCAGGCCAAAGTAACTACTGGGCAGGAGCTCACCAGGCCACATCCAGACTATGAAGCCTTTCATAGCCAGTTCGGCCGCCTTGTGGAGTTCGACCAACTGCTTCAGTTGGTCGCTCAGAGGCATCAGATGTTCGGCCCCAGCATACTGGGACTAGAACAGCTTCTCCGTTGAGCTCCCCTCCTGGGCACGGTAGAACTCCGCAGCGTCCGATATACTGCGTGGCAGATCTGCAAATGCCCCTGGAGAGCTCCGAATTCGAGTAAGTAAAAGAAACGCCTCCTCCACATGTCTGCTTTGCATAAAGAACTTCTTACCCACTGCTATCTTTTTGGCCTCCTGGATCTCCTGCTGTGCTTTCTCGGCTTCGGCCTTGGCGTCTTTCAAATTCACAAGGGCCTTCACAAGCTCGGCCTCCTTCATCTTCAGATCATGCTCCATGGACTCGCACTTCTTGCCAAGGTCCTGGAGCTCTTGTTGTACCTCGCCCACTCTAGCACTTTGCTTTTCACGCTCCTTGCATTCCAAGGCCGCTTTGTCTTCGGCCTCGAAGAGCGCTTTCTTTAGGGACGCCACTTCGGCGGTGGCCCCTGTTACACAGTCATGATGCTTTGGCGTTAGACTAGCCAATTTTGCCTATCTTTAAATACATGCGAACAGGGAATCGCTTACCTTTATTCTCCTCGAGCTGCCTCTTCGTGAGGCCGAGCTCTCCCTGCGCCTGCTCCAGGTCCCGCTTCAGTTCGGCAACCTCGGCAGTACGTGCAGCAGCAGCAAGCAGCACAGCCTGCTTATGCACATAGATATTTATTGTTAGACTCCTGCGGATTATTATTGACCCTTTGTTTGGTTTTTCTTTCCGAACACCACACAGAGTATTAGGGGCTACTACCTCTCGGGTGGTAATTTCTCATACTTTTATTACTTACCTCAAATCCTGTTAGGAGGCTGGTGCAAGCTTCGGTTAGTCCGCTCTTGGCGGACGAAACCTTCCGAATCACTGCACTCATAAGAGTATGGTGCTTTTCATCCATGGAAGCGCCGCAAAGCGCTTCCAGAAGACAATCCAGCGCCTCATGCACAATGAAAGTCCTCGACACAGACGGCTCGCCCTCCCTGACGAGGGGCTACCCGCCTGAGTCCGGAACCATCGAAGGTTCCGGAACTGTGTTTGGCTGAGAGCCCGGTTTGCCATGGCTCTCATCGACATGATTCGCGGGGATCTTGAACCCCGCGTGTCCGACATCTGGAATGCCGCCTTGGGGCATCTCCAAAGTCACCTCCCCCTGCTCTGGGAGCCTTCGGGACAACACCTCCATGTCATCCGCGGGTTGAGGAGTAGTGGCCGTCGGAAGCGAATTTATCGCTGAATCGCTCAAGCATCCGGAGGAAGATACCTCGGGATGAGCCCTGGCCGGACTGCATATATGTTCGGCATTATAAATACAAAAACCATGGAGTGAAATCATGATAGAATGCGGACACTTACAATCGCACGGGGGGCTTCCCCCTAGGCAGCCACCCCTCCCTGCTGTGAGCGGCCGTGGCGGAATAGTCCGGAAGGGGCACTTTCCCCTTCTTGGACGTCCCAGCCTCCCCCTCCGGGGCAGCTTTTCTCTTCTTCCCCCCTAGTGCGGGGAGGTGGAATTTCTTCTTGATTCCTCCCGCCTCCGTGGGAGGAATCTGTCTCGTCGTCATCAGACGACAGGGGTATGACGGCCTTGCGCCGAGGCCCTTTTCCGGCCCCCTGGTCCGCCTCCCCGGACCCCTCGTCCTTTCTGGACGATGCGTCTTCTTCTTCTTCTTCCTCCCCTTCATGGGAGGAGTGCTCCTCGTCGTCTTCGGACGAGGCTTCTGGCACGACCTTATGCCGGAGACCCTTTCGGGTCCCCGGGGCCTTCTTCTCGGCCTTCTTCTCCGGCACCTTGTACGGTCCCGGGACCAGCATCTCCGTCAGGAGTGCGTCAGCTAGGCCTTCGGGCAGCAGAGCCGGGCAGTAAACCTGCTCCGCTGTCTCCACATAATCCTAAGCAAACATGGATAACTACTTAAGGCTCTCCCATGAATATATTGGGAATAACCGGGTCTGGTGGTGGTCTGAGAACTTACCTGACTAGGAGCCCGCGCTGCGTGAAGCCCGCGGTCCTCGTATGTGGGAGGAGGTACTTCAGAGGCCTTGAACACCACCTTCCATGCGCCTTTGTGCGTCATGTCGTAGAGCTTCCGGAGCGTCTGGTGTTCGGCCGGGACGAACTCTCACAGATTGACTGCCCGCCTTTGGCAGGGCAGGATCCGGCGAACAAGCATGACCTGGATCACGTTGACGAGCTTGATGTTCTTGTCCTTCATGCTTTTGATGCATGTTTGGAGTTCGGTCAGCTCCGTAGAATCACCCCAGGATAGGCCCTTCCTTTCCTAGGAGGTGAGCCGCATGGGGGCTCCGGATCGGAACTCGGGGGCCGCTGCCCAATTGGCGCCGCGCGGCTCGGTGATGTAGAACCACCCCGATTGCCCCCCTTTCACGGTCTCCGCAAAGGAGCCATCGAGCCATGTGACATTAGGCATTCTGCCAACCATAGCCCCTCTGCACTCCGCTTGTTGGCCGCTTACAACCTTCGGCTTCACGCAGAAGGTTTGCAGCCATAGGCCGAAGTGAGGCCGAATGCGGAGGAAGGCCTCACATACGACGATGAACGCCGAGATGTTGAGGACGAAATTCGGGGCTAGATCATGGAAATCTAGCCCGTAGTAGAACATGAGCCCGCGGACGAAGGGATGGAGTGGAAGTCCCAGTCCACGGACAAAGTGGGCGACGAATACGACCCTCTCGCAGGGTCCTGGGGTCGGAATGACCTGCCCGGCGTCCGGTAGCCGGTGCTCTATGTCCACGGCCAAGTATCTGGCCACCCGAAGATTTGTGATGTGCTTCTCTTTGACGGTGGAAGCCACCCACTTGCCTCCTGCTCCGGACATGTTTAGTTGTGCGGAGAAGACTTGGGCTTGGGCACTGGAGCTCGAAGGGGCAAGAGTAGGCAAAGGAGGAAGAAGGCATGGGCGAAAATGGGGAAGTATTATCCCTTTACAGAGGCGCCGAAAGCGGTACGCCTCCCCACTTGCCCATTGGGAATCGCTTGCTTCCCAAGCGCCACGATTGATGGCGTGGTGGGATTACCCATACCTGTATTGATGAGAATCCCATAATAAGGGGACACGATCTCTGCTTTGACAAGACGTGTCACAGAAACCGCCTCGTAATACGCGTTGTAGCTGGTTATGGAAAAACGGTTCGAATAATGATCCGACCGTAATAACGTGTCAAGTCATTAGAAAAAGTTGTCAGCAGATTGCATTTGTGAAATATCATTCTCTCTACGGTAGCATATGAAGATCATCTCGCAGATCCGGACACGGTCTAAGTGTTCGATGATTACTTTGGAGTATTCAGAGAAGAACCCGCCTTGCAATGCCGAAGACAATACTGCGCGCCGGACTCATCGTCATTGAAGCCTGATTCAGGGGCTACTGAGGGAGTCCTGGATTAGGGGGTGTCCGGACAGCCGGACTGTGTACAACATCCGGACTATTGAAGCGTGAAGATACAAGACTCAAGACTTCGGCCCGTGTCCGGATGGGACTCTCATTTGCGTGGAAGGCAAGATTGGCGATCCGGATATTATATTTCCTTCCTTGTAACCGACTCCATGTAAACCCTAGCCCTCTCCGGTGTCTATATAAACCGGAGAGGTTGGTCCTTATAAGGCCAATCACAATTACAATCATACCATCATAGGCTAGCTCTAGGGTTTAGCCTCTATGATCTCGTGGTAGATCTACTCTTGTACTACCCATATCATCAATATTAATCAAGCAGGAAGTAGGGTTTTACCTCCATCGAGAGGGCCCGAACCTGGGTAAACATCTGTGTCCCTTGCTTCCTGTTACCATCAGCCTTGACGCATAGATCGGGACCTCCTACCCGAGATCCGCCGGTTTTGACACCGACAGTTGGTGTGGTTCCAAGCAGAACATCATGGCAGGATCTATGTGTGAAGTGGAGTACATAGCTGCTTCAGAAGCAGCAAATGAAGGAGTCTGGAGGGAGTTCATATCCGATCTAGGTGTAATACCTAGTGCATCGGGTCCAATGAAAATCTTTTGTGACAATACTGGAGCAATTGCCTTGGCGAAGGAATCCAGATTTCACAAAAGAACCAAACACTTAAATAGACGCTTCAACTCCATCCATGATCAAGTCAAGGAGGGAGACATAGAGATTTGCAAAATACATATGGATCTAAATGTTGCAGACCCGTTGACTAGCCTCTTCCAGGAGCAAAACATGATCAACACCAAGACTCCATGGGTGTTAGAATCATTACAATGTAATCTAGATTACTAACTCTAGTGCAAGTGGGAGACTGAAGGAAATGTGCCCTAGAGGCAATAATAAAGTTGTTATTATATATTTCCTTATTCATGATAAATGTTTGTTATCCATGCTAGAATTGTATTAACCAGAAACATTGATACATGTGTGGGTACATAGACAAAACACTATGTCCCTAGTAAGCCTCTACTAGACTAGCTCGTTAATCAAAGATGGTTAAGTTTCCTAACCATATACATGTGTTATCATTTGATGAACGGGATCACATCATCAGGAGAATGATGTGATGGACATGACCCATCCATTAGTGTAGCATATTGATTGTTCAATTTTATTGCTATAGCTTTCTTCATGTCATATACATATTCCTTTGACTATGAGATTATGCAACTCCCGGATACCGGAGGAAATGCCTTGTGTGCTATCAAACATCACAACATAATTGGGTGATTATAAAGATGCTCTATAGGTATCTCCGAAGGTGTTTGTTGGGTTGACATAGATTGAGATTAGGATTTGTCACTCCGAGTATCGGAGAGGTATCTCTGGGCCCTCTCGGTAATGCACATCACAAGAAGCCTTGCAAGCAATGTGACTAATGAGTTAGTTGCGGGATGATGCATTACGGAACGAGTAAATAGACTTGCTGGTAATGAGATTGAACTCGGTATGAAGATACCGACGATCGAATCTCGGGCAAGTAACTTACCGATGAGAAAGGGAATAACATATGTTGTCATTACGGTACGACCAATAAAGATCTTCGTAGAATATGTATGAGCCAATACGAGCATCCAGGTTCCGCTGTTGGTTATTGACCGGAGAGGTGTCTTGGTCATGTCTACATAGTTCTCAAACCCGTAGGGTCCGCACGCTTAACTTTTGATGACGATTTTGTATTATATGAGTTATGTGATTTGGTGATTGAATGTTGTTCGGAGTCTCGGATTAGATCACGAACATGACGAGGAGTCTCGTAATGGTCGAGAGGTAAATATTGATATATAGGACAATAGTATTCAGACACCAAAAGTGTTCCGGGGGTACCGGGTACATATCGGGTCACCGAAAAGGGGTTCCGGGCAACCCCGGCAAAGATATGGGCCAAGAGGGGAAACGCAGCAGCCAGCATGGGCTGCTGCGCCCCCCATATAGGCCGAACCTGGAGGGGAAGGACAGATGGGAAGAGAGAAAGGAAGGGGAGGGATTCGGCCTCCCCCTTCCTTCCCTCCTCCCTCCTCCTTCCTTCCCCCTTCGGTAATTATGGTGGGGGGGGGGGGAATAGGACTAGGGTCCCAAGTAGGATTCCTCCTACTTGGGCGCCCCACTGGCTGCTCCCTCTCCCTGTCACCTATATATATGAATGGGGGAGGCCCCTAGAACACATACCAACCATTGTTAGCCGTGTGCGGCGCCCCCTCCACAGTTTACACCTCCGGTCATATTCACGTAGTGCTTAGGCGAAGCCCTGTGCAGATCACTTCACCATCACCATCACCATGTCGTCGCGCTGACGAAACTCTCCCTTGACACTTTGCTTGATCAAGAGTTCGAGGGATGTCATCGATCTGAACGTGTGTAGAACTCAGAGGTGCCGTACGTTCGGTGCTTGATCGGTTGGAAAGAAAAGAAGTTTGACTACATCAACCGCATTGTCAAACGCTTCCACTTTCGGTCTACGAGGGTACGTGGAAACAATCTCCCCCTCTCGTTGCTATGCATCTCCTAGACAGATCTTGCGTGAGCGTAGGAATTTTTTTGAAATTGCATGCTACGTTTCCCAACAAGTTTGAGAAGTGGCCGGGTAGCTCAAGAGTGGGATTTGCTCATCCGACGATGGAGAGATATTCTTAGGGCCCTCTCAGTGTGACGACATCGATTATCGTCTGGATAGACACATGTGACTTAGTGACGGGATGTCAGAACACAATAACGAGAAAGAAGAACAAAACCAGTAATGAGGATTTCGGTATAATGAGCATAGTGATGACTCAGGAGGATACCGATGCACCCCGGGTTTTGTGAAGTATCGCGAAGCAAAGGGAACATTTCATGATAACCAAAGGTTTATCTGAATATCATTCGTGTGCTTATAAGGATCGATATGGACGTCCATGGTCCCGCTATCGGTCATTGAACAAATGGTTTCGTTCATGTCTACGAGTTGTTGGAGATATGCCCAAGATGCAATCATGTATGATGATATTTCCTATGTGTTTATGAATAAATATAGTCCTTGGGCATTATCAATGATGTGTATCAACAAGTACTTACTTGTTTGTGGGACTATGCATTGCATGATGACTGTCCTAAAAGGTCCCTAGTCCAAAGGGTTGTGTGTATGCGCAGCCGACTAGACTAGTATATGACACAGTGGATGGCTCGGTCTCACTTGACATGGAGCATTTGATGCTAGCTGGGTAATGGAATCAGAAGGATCCAGTCGGATTTGATATATTCAGATCCGAGTCGAGATAAGGTCCGAGTTGGACAGACCCAACCATGAGACGCAGCGATATGTCATCTATGAGTCTCTAGTACAACATACGTTCTATGTCCTAAGACGTGAGCTGCCACATGTACTCGGGATGGTGACATACTTGCTTTGGGCCGACCAAACGCTACTCTATAACTGGGTAGTTATAAACATAGGTTTCGGGCTTGTCCAGATCCATGCTGCAAGACATGGTCGAGCAAGATGGGATTTGCCCCTCTGATCAGGAGAGATATACTCCGAGCTCCTCGTGTGATCCGACCAAGATAAGCATCGCCATGCGACAAGTAGTTATGAGATAATATAGTTTATGGTCGGCATCACCGAAATGAGAAAGAACGAGCACAAGGATGACAGACTTGCCTTGAGTCCGACAACCTATACTGTGCGGCAAAGGGAACATAAGCACTGGTACGCGTTGGTGCTATACAAACGGTTTTTAACCCCTTTCCGCGACGGCATTTGGAACCGTCGCCAAGTGAGTGTGGGCGATAGGGGGGTCCTTCCCACATGACCCAGAAATCGTCTAGGATAGGCTCTCCTGGTACACCAAATGAGTTCGTGTGCGATCGGGTGACCCATGGAAACCCAATCATTTCCACAGGTATGTACATCCCACACGGTGAATCCCAGAAAACATTTCCGTAGGTATATACATCCCACACGGTGAATCCCAGAAAAACATTTCCGTTCGTATGTATATCACACACAGACAATTCAAGGAGTACGTTTCCATTCTTATGTACATCGATATCCCACATAGTGAATCTAGGGAAAACGTTTACGTTCGTATGTACATCCCACACAGTCAATCCTAGGAAAATGTTTCCGTTCGTATGTACATCCCAAACGATTAGGCCACTATAGTCGTGTGAAAAAGGTGGACATCAACATTTAATTAATCTACCGATATGTTTGTGATAGGTACGTTATCGCACACGGTTCAAGAATGTAAAATGTGTGTGGTGCCTCTACTAATGCCAACATGTACATTTTCGCAAGTGTGTGCCACTGGTATTCCTATCACACACGCACACTAGTTTGAAACGTTTGCCGTATTACCATGAATCCCACACGCATATGAGATGAAACCGTGTGTGCGTCCGAAGGACATCGCAAACGTTTCACGTCAAAGAACCGTCTATTTTCTTTTTTCATCGCACACGCTGTTTTCTTTCTAACCGTGTGCACATTATTTTATGCGCTCCTGTACAATTTTTTTGGCTGTAATTTATTATTTGAATTGGAAATTTTGAAATATGAAATGTGCAATTCAAATTCTCAGCACAATGGTTCAACAACGAATCTATAAATAAAATTGTCAGTACAATATGTTCAGTAATTACAGGATTAGACAACAATTAACTATGATGAACCACAATATGTACAGGCGGTAAAGATGAAGAGACAAGTGTAAATCATTTTGACTGCCGATGTTGTTGAAGAAGTGGAATGCCCATAATGTGCCTTCTTGCATGCCATAGGCACGAACAACTTTTGTCCAACCCCTTGTGACGATCGCCCGCTCATCCTTCACCACCTTCAAGAAGACTTCTAGGGCATTATCATGGTAGCATGAATTATATACTTTAACCTTAGTTTCTCGTGTCGGTGTCAAAACCGGTGGATCTCGGGTAGGGGGTTCCGAACTGTGCGTCTGAGGCTAATGGTAACAGGAGGCTGGGGACACAATGTTTACCCAGGTTCAGGCCCTCTCTATGGAGGTAATACCCTACTTCGTGCTTGATTGATCTTGATGAATATGAGTATTACAAGAGTTGATCTACCACAAGATCGTAATGGCTAAACCCTAGAAGTCTAGCCTATGAGGTTATGATCGTTGTCCTACGGACTAAACCCTCTGGTTTATATAGACACCAGAGGGTGCTAGGGTTACACAAAGTGGGTTACAGAGAAAGGAATCTACATATCTGAATCGCCAAGCTTGCCTTCCACGCAACGGAGAGTCCCATCCGGACACGGGATGAAGTCTTCTATCTTGTGTCTTCATAGTCAAACAGTCCGGCAAAAGTATATAGTCCGGCTGTCCGAGGACCCCTTAGTCCAGTACTCCCTTAGTAGCCCCCGAACCAGGCTTCAATGACGATGAGTCCGCCACGTAGATTGTCTTCGGCATTGCAAGGCGGGTTCCCTCTCCGAATACTTCAAAGTACCTGACTTAAATAGCAGTGTCTGGCCTTCCATTTAATGACGCGCTCATCGTCTTCTACACCTTCACGATTTCAGCTTCCATGTGTCGAGCGAATACGAGAGGTCAGAGCATTTTTGCATTTACCACCCTGACCGTATGAGAAAATTGTCTATTAAAGAGACGGGGATCTTCAGATCTAATCCACACCATCTCCCCCAAACGAGGAATCCTCAGAGCTTGCTCGCCAAAACCACCCCAACATGGCCAGCGCTCCCAACTCTTCCTCCCACCCTCACGGCCTCAAGCAGGGTGATTGAGAAAAGTGTTCCGTATCCCACGGCCAACTGGTGAAGTTGCAGACCCAGGGATTTCTCCCCCCTGCAGATCTAGTCCCCGTTCGAGCCAGACTGGCTTCTTTCGACGACAGGGAACAGACGGAGAAGTTCCCCAATCCATCTAGGGGGACCGAGTATGCTTTGTTCCCTATTTGCTGAGAGGCGCCGGATTTCCAATCCATCTGTTCCTCCGAGTGCTTCTGTAGTACTATGGCGTCCAACTGCACAACTTCACACCTGCGTCCATCCTGCATATTGTGGGTTATGTTGCTCTTTGTGAGCTATTTCTGGGTTGCGAGGCTCATTTCGAGCTATGGAAGAAGCCGTTTTGCCTTGTCACTCGTAATTAAGAGGGATCCATATTCCAAGTGGGCGGAGCCGAGATATGGCGCATCGCCGGGACCGGATACTTGTCTGGCACACCGAAGAAGGCATCCAACGAATGGCCCTCCGAATGGTTCTATATTGAAGACGTCTCCCTTCCTGACCCAATCCGGAGAGGTCTTCCCGAATATTCAAATACTCCATTGAAGAAGCAACTCAATTGGCGTCCTCGGAGCCCTAGGGAGGAAGATAACATGGAAGTCCACCAACTGATGAGCAAGATAAAGACGCTTGCTCAATCCGGATTGTCAATTGTCGAGGTTATGGCGATATCCATAATGCGAGGGGTTCAGCCACTCCAATATCGAGGGCGCCCCATGTGACACTTTAGTGGATAAGACGATGCCACCCGCTATGGTCGGAAGGGTCCGGACACTTACGCTGCTTTAGCAAAAATACTGTCCGGATTATACAAAGGGGAGGAGGAGGAGGAGTTCATCCATATTAAGCCGAGGGACGGATTTTCCATGTATAACCCTCCCAGCTGGGTGAGTTTTCGTCTCGCTACTCTACTCCATCAACTCCCTGAATCTTTTTTCATAAATATTAATTCGTCATTTATAACAGGAATGGCGGAAAGTCACCAGGGAGATCCACAGCCCCACACCACAGCCAGAGGACCACAACCAGGCCCTCGACCCCGGATTCGAAGAGGATCCGGATATATTCGTGGAGCTCGGGGAAGGCGTGTTTTACCAGGCGAGCTGTGACGGCACCGAAGTGGCCATCATTGCCGACTATCACGAACTCCTCCCTGCATCGCATGTAAGTAATTACGAGACTTGTCCTTTGATAGAATTCCCTCTTTCTGCCTTACCCACCGCACTACATTATGCTCTAAAGGGGAGGCGATCGGCGCGCAAGAAGGCGGCGCCTACGACAGGCAGGCTTTCGAAGAGGAAGGCCAATAGAAATATGGCCGAGCCTTCATTGAAGAGGTATGGTTTTAAATATGCCCCATGGCCGTCATCTTAAAGTATGACACTACCTGTTGTGTCTTATCAGGAAGAACATTCACCAGACTGTGTCCGGGGATCCTGCCGGTCATGCCTCCACTAGTCGCATTCCGGACCCTGCCACGAGGACAGGGGCTAAGGCGGAAGTGACACCGGATTGTTCTTCTACAGAGGATTTGGATAAAATATCCGCCACAAACTCTGAATTGGAAAGCGCCACGAATCATCGGCGCCGGCGGGCCGCTCTCCACGACCCTGGTTTTTCAGAAGAAGCTTTCAATGCCTTCAACTCGGGTGATGCATACATCCGAGCTGCTTGAGATGGGTTTTCCAGAGCGACAGATCAGTATTTGAAAGATATGCGGGTAAGTACACATTTGTGCATAACTGATAATCATATACCAGTAGCCCCCGAGCCTTGAAACAGTTGGTACAACTGATTTAAGGATCGTTATATGACCAGGTGCTCATAGATAAGAACAATCTGTTGTCTCAAGAGCTAGAAAAGTGTCAGGCCTAGCTGACTAAAGCTACCGCCGAACTGGAGAAATCCAAGGAGGCATCTGGTAATGTTCCCCTTTATCGAGAAAACATAATCATGTACCAGGATTATTAATACAGGCACAAATCTTATAGCAGAAGCACTGGAAGTCGCACAAGCGGGAGGTCCAGGAGCTCAAAGCCAACTGGCCGCGGGTGAACATATCCTGACACGGGTCAGGGCGGATAAGAACAAACTCCAAGATGCCAACACCAAGCTTGGCGAAGAGCTAAAAGATGTGCGGGCTCAGCAAGCTGACTCCGTGAAGGAGAATAAGAAGCTGCGAGGCGGCATATTTGGTATTAGTTCGGACTTACCTTTATATAGTTTGGCAAGTGAAGGAACTGACAGAATTATGTCTGTAGGTATATTGACGGGCCATCCTAAAGAGGAGGTGTCCAGATCGTCGAGCGATCTGCTACAAGAGCTGTCGCAAATGCACGAGAGAGCTTGGTAGGCGATGCGAAGTATGGCCAAGGCCTTATGGCCATCCGACTCTCCTCCAGGAAGTATGGAGGGGCTTATACAGCTAGTCAAGGGAGCGCGGCGGCGCTTCCGATTATGGAATATATCGGCCTGCCGGGAAGGTGCGCGAGAAGCCTGGGCAATGATGAAAACACGGTATACCAAACTCGACCCGAATCACATGGCCCGAGTCGGACCTGTAGGGTCAAATGGAGAAGAAATTCCCGTTAGTTTGGTATATGACCAGGTTCAAGTAGCCCCCAAGTATTCCCAACAGGATTGTAGGCTAGATAGCTTGTTAGATGGCATAGAAGAAGACGTGTTTGAGTCTAAGTGACTATGTACTTCATTTGACAAATTAATGTCTCTAGCTGAATTGTAAAACGCTTGTCATGGCGGACCTTTTCGCTTCAACCTCTGGACCCGAAGGTGCGGAGTGCTTCCGAATACCAGCTCGGTAATGTAAACTGGGGTATGCGTGGAAGCCAGGCGTAGGGGTCATAGTTGCTTGAACAGACAAGTATCCTGCTAGTTATGTTATATTACATTTTAATTGTAAGAAACATCTTCCAGAGAGAATAGTTCCATTAAGGGTTCCTTTCCTTGGGTAAGCATGCATCAATGTGCATGTCCGAACTATGTTTGAGAAAATCACAGCATACATAACATCTGGGGGTTCATAATGCGACAAGTAAAAACATCTTTAATCCGCTGACCGAATATTCCCTTAAGAACGCTAGCTTTCGGCTTCACCCAGTCTGAGGTACACATCCGGATGACCCGGCAGTAACAGTTGCAGAGGTGCTCCCTTTATGCCCTAGCCAAACTAACGGGAACGTAGGGCATAAGCATAGGAGCCAGATGATACGTTTCCAACGTATCTATATTTTTGATTGCTCCATGCTAATTTATCTACTGTTTTGGACTATATTGGGCTTTATTTTCCACTTTTATATTATTTTTGGGACTAACCTATTAACCGAAGGCCCAGCCCAGAATTGCTGTTTTTTGCCTTTTTCAGTATTTCGAAGAAATAGAATATCAAACGGAGTCCAAACGGAATGAAACCTTTGGGAACGTGATTTTCCAACCGAACGTGATCCAGGAGACTTGGACCCTACTCCAAGAAGTGCCAGAGTCAGTCACGAGGGTGGAGGGCGCCCCCCTGGGCGCGCCCCCCTACCTCGTGGGCCCCTCGACGCTCCACCAACGTACTCCTTCCTCCTATACATACCTACGTATCTCCGAACGATGAGAACAGGAGCCAAAAACCTAATTCCACCGCCACAACCTTCTGTATCCATGAGATCCCATCTTGGGGCCTGTTCCGGAGCTCCGCCGGAGGGGGCATCCACCATGGAGGGCTTCTACATCAACACCATAGCCCCTCCGATGAAGTGTGAGTAGTTTACTTCAGACCTTCGGTTCCATAGCTAGTAGCTAGATGGCTTCTTCTCTCTTTTTGGATCTCAATACAATGTTCTCCCCCTCTCTCGTGGAGATCTATTCGATGTAATCTTCTTTTTGCAGTGTGTTTGTTGAGATCGATGAATTGTGGGTTTATGATCCAGTATTATCTATGGAAAATATTTGATTCTTCTCTGAATTGTTTATGTATGATTGAGTTATCTTTGCAAGTCTCTTCGAATTATCCTTTTTGGTTTGGCCAACTAGATTGGTAGTTCTTGCAATGGGAGAAGATCTTAGCTTTGGGTTCAATCTTGCGGTGTCCTTACCCAGTGACAGAAAGGGTTGCAATGCATGTATTGTATTGTTGCCATCGAGGATTACAAGATGGGGTTTTTCTCATATTGCATGAATTTATCCCTCTACATCATGTCATCTTGCTTAAGGTGTTACTCTATTTTTACTTAATACTCTAGATGCATGCTGGATAGCGGTCGATGAGTGGAGTAATAGTAGTAGATGCAGAATCATTTCGATCTACTTGTCTTGGACGTGATGCCTATATACATGATCATTGCCTAGATATACTCATAACTATGCTCAATTCTGTCAATTGCTCAACAGTAATTTGTTCACCCACCGTAGAATACTTATGCTCTTGAGAGAAGCCACTAGTGAAACCTATGGCCCCCGGGTCTATTCTCATCATATCAATCTCTATCACTTTATTTACTTGCTTCGCCTTTACTTTGCCTTTTACTTTTTACTTTGCATCTATCTATCAAAAATACCAAAAATATTATTTATCATCTCTATCAGATCTCACTTTCGTA
This sequence comes from Triticum aestivum, assembly GCF_018294505.1. Lineage (NCBI taxonomy): Eukaryota > Viridiplantae > Streptophyta > Magnoliopsida > Poales > Poaceae > Triticum > Triticum aestivum. The sequence continues at coordinate 245,737,739 of NC_057807.1, forward strand.
AGTGACCGTGAAGGGATTGACAACCCCTAAGCGCGTTGGTTGTGAGTTGCTATCGTTTTGTGTAGGTACGAGGGACTTGTGCGTGGTCTCCTACTGGATTGATACCTTGATTCTCAAAAACTGAGGGAAATACTTACGCTACTTTACTGCATCATCCTCTCCTCTTCGGGGAAGTCCAATGCAGTGCTCAAGAGGTAGCACCAGGCAACCCAGCTTGGCCAAAACTTAAGTCATATCGATGCATATAATGGCGAAGAAAAGGTACATATGTGGAAAATACACATATGTGGCGAGCTTGATGCTCGAAAAATGATAGTAATAAGCTTCTGCACAAGAAGCCCCCAGTTATAATTTACATACATATTAAGAATTGTATGCATTGTAGGTGTACGGTCTAAGCGTACAAGAGCTTTACGACTTAAGGAATGCAAGTGAAAAGAGAGGAAAATAAATAATGGAAACAAAAAAAAGGGGGAAAAAGGAGACGAACGAAGAGTCCGACGCTAGGCATAGAATCTTCGGAGTCTGGCCTCGTTCCATGGGTCGGATCCAGGCGGTTGTGTGATGCATCCCGCAGGCGGTATGCTCCTCCGGTGAGAACTTCGTCGATGATGAAGGGACCCTCCCACTTGGGCTTGATTTCGTCCTTTTTCTTCTCCGGCAAGTGTAGAACGAGTTCACCAATGTTATAAGTCTTGGCCCGTACTTCTCTGCTTTGATACCTGCGAGCCTGTTGTTGATAGAATGCGGAACGGGCCTTAGCAACATCGCGCTCCTCCTCCAGGGCATCTAAGCTGTCCTACCAATCCAGCTCGGCCTCTCTCTCTTCATACATGCGCACTCGAGGTGAGTCATGAATAATGTCGCAGGGTAACACAGCCTCTGCGCCGTACACCATGAAAAAAATGTGTATATCCAGTAGAACAATTGGGCGTGGTCCGCAGCCCCCAGAGTATGGAGTCGAGCTCCTCCACCCAGTGCTTGTATGATTCTTTCAAAGACCGCACTAATCTGGGTTTGATGCTGCTCATAATAAGGCTGTTAGCTCATTCGACTTGACCGTTGGTTTGTGGGTGGTATACAGAGGCGTAATCAAGCTTGATGCCCAGATTAGCACACTAGGCTTTCACCTCGTCTGCTGTGTAAATGGAGCTGTTGTTAGTGATAATGCTGTGTGGAACACCATAACGGTGCACAATGCCGGATATAAAATCTATCACTGGCCCGGCTTCGGCCGTTTTGACTGGTTTGGCCTCTATCCACTTAGTGAATTTATCCACCATGACCAACATGTATTTTTTCTTGTGGCTTCCTCCTTTAAGGGGTCCGGCCATATCAATCCCCCAGACCGCAAAAGGCCATGTGATGGGGATTGTTTGTAGAGCGGTGGGTGGCATATGGCTTTGGTTGGCGAAGAGCTGGCATCCGTCGCAATGTTGGACAAGGTCATGTGCGTCTGCCTGGGCCGTCGGCCAATAGAAACATGTACGGAAGGCCTTTCTTATAAGGGCCTGAGCCGCGGCATGGTGACCACCAAGACCGGCATGAATTTTAGCCAAGATCTGCCGCCCTTCCTCCTCGGAGATACATCTTTGAAGTACTCCGGTAGCGCTTTTCTTATAGAGTTCTACTTCATGAACCTTGTAGGCTTTAGAGTGCCGCACAATGCATCGTGCCTCATTCTGATCCTCAGGGAGTTCTCGCCTATTGAGGTAGGCCAAGAAGGGTTCAGTCCATGGGGCGATGACCGCCATGATGAGATGGGCCGATGGTGTAATTTTGGTGGCTGAGCACCCGATGATGTCGGTCTGTTCAGAATCTGGGGCTGTATTCGGGTCCGGATTGTTATTGCCACTCTCCCCTTGCCACACCACGGATGGCTTGAAAAGCCTTTCCAGAAAGATGTTAGGTGGGACGGGGTCGCGCTTGGCACCGATGCGATCAAGGACATCCGCTGCTTGATTGCTTTCTCGAGCCACGTGGTGAAACTCGAGCCCCTCAAACCGAGCCAACATTTTGAGAACGGCGTTATGCTAAGCCGCCTTCTTCGGATCTTCGGCATCAAAATCTCCATTTATTTGAGATATCGCGAGGTTTGAATCCCTGCGCACTTCCAGGCGTTGTATGCCCATGGAGGCAGCCATCCGAAGACCATGCAATAAGGCTTCGTATTCGGCTGCATTGTTGGAGTCCGTGAATAATATTTGAAGGACGTACTGAATAGTGTCTCCCATGGGGGATGTTAGGACAACGCCTGCCCCTAGGCCTGTCAGCATTTTGGAGCCGTCGAAGTGCATGACCCAGTTGGAATATGCGCCGTACTCTTTAGGGAGTTCGGCCTCTGTCCATTCAGCGATGAAGTCGGCCAATACCTGGGATTTTATAGCCCGACATGGTTTGTATGATATGTCGAATGGGAGGAGCTCAACGGCCCACTTGGCAATCCGGCTCGTAGCGTCGCGGTTGTTTATTATATCATTGAGAGGCACTTCGAAGGCCACCATAATTGAGCACCCTTGAAAGTAGTGTCTTAGCTTCCGGGATGCCATGAAGACCGCATATGCTATTTTTTGGTAATGAGAGTACCGGGATTTGCATGGTGTGAGGACAGTGGATACGTAGTATACCGTTTTGGAGCGAGAATTTGTGTCCATCCTCCTCTCGCTCGACGACGAGTACCGCGCTCACAACTTGGTGTGTGGCCGATATGTATAATAACATGGGTTCGCCGATGTTTGGCGCGGCGAGGATTGGGTTGCTTGCTATCAGAGGCTTTATTTCTTCCAATCCGGCTGTTGTCGCGTCCGTCCACTCGAAGTGATCGGTGCATCGGAGAAGGCGATAGAGTGGCAATGCCTTTTCTCCTAGTTTGGAGATAAAGCGACTTAAAGATGCCACACATCCGGATAATTTTTGGACCTGTTTAAGGTCTGTTGGGGTAGCCAACTGTGACAAAGCTCGGATTTTAGCTGGGTTTGCCTCAATTCCTCTATTCGAAATGATGAAGCCCAGAAGTTTTCCAACGGGAATGCCGAAAACACACTTTTCCGGATTGAGCTTGATGTCATATATTTGGAGGTTGTCGAATGTGAGACGCAGATCGTCTATTAAGGATTCGACGTGCGTAGTTTTGATGACTACATCATCCACGTATGCTTCAAATGTCTTGCCGATTTGTTTTTCCAGGCATGTTTGAATCATGTGTTGATAGGTGGCACCAGCGTTTTTGAGCCCGAAAGGCATAGTGTTGAAGCAGAAAGGCCCGTATGGGTTGATAAATGCCGTTGCGGCTTGATCAGAGTCCTTCATCTTAATTTGATGGTATCCGGAGTATGCGTCAAGGAAACATAGCGAGTCGTGTCCTGCGGTAGCATCGATGATCTGATCAATGCGGGGGAGGGGAAAAGGATCCTTAGGGCAAGCCTTGCTGAGGTCTTTGAAATCGACGCGTAGGCGCCAAGATTTATCCTTCTTTGGTACCATCACCAGGTTTGCCAGCCAGTCCGGGTGTTTTATCTCTTTGATGAATCCGGCCTCGAGTAACTTGGCTAGCTCCTCTCCCATGGCTTGTCGTTTGGGTTCGGAAAAGCGTCGTAATGTTTGCTTTACCGGCTTGTATCCCTTCAATATGTTTAGGCTATGTTCGGCCAGCCTGTGTGGGATTCCTGGCATATCAGAAGGGTGCCAGGCAAATATGTCCCAGTTTTCGCATAGGAACGCCTGTAGTGCGGTGTCGACCATGGGGTCCAGCTGTGCCTCGATGGATGATGTCTTCATGGAGTCCGTTGGGTGGACCTGGAAATTGACTATTTCGTCTCCTGGTCTAAAGGGGGTGGATTTGGATCGCTTATCAAGTATCACGTCATCCCTATCCACCGTGGAGCGCAATGCGGTTAATTCTTCGGCTACGAGGGCTTCAGACAATGCCTCGAGGGCCAAGGCGGCGGTTTTGTTTTCGGTGCGGAGTGCTATGTCCGGGGCACTGGCGAGAGTGATGATTCCATTGGTCCCGGGCATCTTGAGCTTCATGTACCCATAATGGGGTACAGCTTGGAAGCTCGCCAATGCATCTCGCCCTAAAAGGGCGTGATATCCACTGTTAAAAGGGCCACTTGAAAGGTTATCTCTTCGGACCAATAATTCTCCGGCGTGCCGAATACCATATCGAGTGTGATTTTTCCTGCACATCGCGTCTCCCGACTGGGAATAATTCCTCGGAAGGTCGTATTACTTTGCTCAATGCGGCTCCTTTCTATTTCCATTTTGTTGAGAGTTTCCTTGTAGATGAGGTTCAGTCCACTGCCGCCGTCCATAAGCACTTTGGAGAGCTGAAAGCCGTCCACAATTGGACTGAGGACCAATGCGGCAGGTGCCCGGACTGTTATGAATTTTGGTTCGTCACTGACGTCGAAAGTTATGGCCATGTCATTCTAGGGGTTTATTGCTACAACTTGGCAGACTTCGGCGAGGCTGCGGAGTGCCCTTTTGCGCCTATTGTTTGAGGCGAAAGTCTCAAAGACTGTCAGCACTGTAGGGTTGTTGTCTTTCGTGGGATGTTGTTTTGCGGTATTTTTGGTGAGGAGATCCTCGCCGCTCTTGGCCACCTGCCGGAGTATCCAACATGCTCTAAGGCTGTGGGTTGGTACGATATCTGGTGTTGTGTGTATCTTGCATGGCCTATCGAGCCATCCCTCCAGAACGGTTCGACGCTCGTTAGTAGGCTTTGATTTTTTTTGTTATTGGATCGGGCAACCGACGAGGGTGCATCCTTTTTGTCCGAACGAGGGGTTTAGTGGAAACTGGTGGCTCCCAAGAGGCTGCCTGAGTTTTCCAGGCGCTTTCCATTGCACAGTACTTATGTACTATAGTTGCCAAGTCAGCGAAGTGTGATATGTGACGGCAATTGATTGCATTGAGGATTCCCTCGTGCGTGCAGTTTTTGCAGAATAATAAGATTGCGTCTTCATTGCGGTAGTCCTTGATCCTATCCTTGATAAGGAGGAATATGGCCCAAAAGTGATGGACCATTTCCTAGTACTGTTGTCTGATGTGAGTGAGATCGCTTATATCTGGGTGGGTGGGTGGATTTAAGTCTGAACCCTAACCCAATCAGGGATCCGGAGCTTGAGAAAATTTCGAGCTTTACAGTTTGGACTCTGGGATATCAACCAATTTTTCCGGCCCACGGTCTGATTCTAAGCTTGGAATACGATCCATCTCTTCCCTCGAGCGAGTATCCGGCTCTGCAAGCTCGGAGATCCGAACATAGTTTGTCCTCAACATAGGGGAAGAGTCGTCGCATGGCTCCTCCACAACCGCTATATGATTGGTGATCGATGGAGATTTCTCTCTGATCGGGTTTAAGCCCAATCTGATCGTAGTTCGTAGTGACTCCCAAGGCGGCGAAGCGATCCAGGAGTTCGTTTAAAGACGACAACTCCACCGGATCCATCTGTTCGTAGTATTCTGAGCTGACGCGAAGGCGATTTTCGATGACCCGAGAGGTCATCGTTGGCCCGACGGCCGAACGGGCGGCCATGGTAAAGCTGCCCAGCCGGAGGGTTTGGCCTGAAGCCAGGGCTCCCCCGGAGGTGATGTTGTCCTTGATAACAAGGCGAGACATCAAGCCTATCTTCGACGCCACAGTGGAACTCTCAATGAAAGCACCAGTGTCGGTGTCAAAACTGGCGGATCTCGGGTAGGGGGTCCCGAATTGTGCGTCTAAGGCTAATGGTAACAAGAGGCGGGGGACATAATGTTTACCCAGGTTCGGGCCCTCTCTATGGAGGTAATACCCTACTTCCTGCTTGATTGATCTTGATGAATATGAGTATTACAAGAGTTGATCTACCACGAGATCATAATGGCTAAACCCTAGAAGTCTAGCCTATGAGGTTATGATCGTTGTCCTACGGACTAAACCCTCCGGTTTATATAGACACCGGAGGGGGCTAGGGTTACACAAAGTCATTTTGACAAAGGAATCTACATATCCGAATTGCCAAGCTTGCCTTCCACGCAAAGGAGAGTCCCATCCGGACACGGGACGAAGTCTTCTATCTTGTGTCTTCATAGTCCAACAGTCCGGCCAAAGTATATAGTCCGGCTGTCCGAGGACCCCTTAGTCTAGGACTCCCTCAGCCCCCACTCCGGTCATGTAGTTTGCAAGGTAATCATCAGTAATTAGCTTCGGAAACCACTGAAAAGAGAAAAATATCAGATCATGAGGTCTAATAGAGTCACTTGTTGTGGGCAGGGGGAAAAGGCAACAGATTACTTACCATCCAAAAGTTCACTGATGTCTTGGACAAAGTGTAAATAAAGAGCTTAATTCCCATCACCCGTTTCTTTCGCCTAACAATCTTTCTTAGTTTCCTCACTTGATGCTTGTTCATGAATATCTCATTGCCCCATATGCAAAAGGGGTCAAAGCTTGGATCAATACCGCTCATATACGTACGTACAAGCAACCAGTAAATGTTAGAAGCTAAATGAGATTGCACAAATGATGTAAAATACAACTACCTACATTCCTAAGTACAAGTATTTTTAGATATTTCAATATGAACTACATACGGATGTATATAGAATTATAGATATAGTTTAGATTAGAATCTAGATTCACTCATTTTGCTCCTTATGTAGTCTATATTGGAATCTCTAAAAATACTTAAATTTAGGAATAGATGGTGTATAAGACATGGGATGCAGCTAACTTCGACGGCAAGCAACAACATCCCCCATTAACTCTAAAAATAGATGGTGTATAAGACATGGGACATCAGTGAAATTTAGAAAGATTTTTAACTCGTCGAAGTCACGAGAACACTAGTAAGACCGAAATCTCCGCAGCAAAAACATAAATAAAGCAACATGAGTACAAAGGTACTCAGCAAGACTTACATCAGATCCTATCATACATGCATTTGTATCAAGAGGGTATTGTGGGGTTTAGTTGCAGCAAGCCAGCTATGACTCAGTGGCTATCCTGTTCTACGACTACGAGAACTTCTTTGAGGTGAGATGGCACACACGAGTCCACTAATCACCACACAATACACTACTATGGATTCATCCCCGTCTCCCTACGAGAAGGCCATGCATAGCACTCACACTTGTCTTGAGCATTTTATAGTATCCACTTCAAGTTGTCTATGTACCATGTAAGCATCCAAGAAGTGCATAACCGCGGACCCGGCTATTCGAATAGATCATGTTAACCCTGTAGGGGTGTACTTCTTCACACACGCTCTCGCCACTTACCGCCATGTACATGTCATGTATCTCGGCAACCTTCAAGCAGAAGCCTGGTGAGGGTGTCGGCCACGACCTGACTAACCACACAAGACCCTAGCCCAGGTTTATCGCCTATTCGGGTTCCATCCGCAAGGAGATCCGGCCGGGGTGTCGCTCACGGCCCCAAACAATGTGTGCAGGGTTCCCGAGCCCACCATCCGGGTGCCACTCGGTACACCAGGCCATGTGTGCCTAGTCTGTCCTAAGCCCACCCTGCCGGGTGCCACTTGGTAGAAAAATAGCACTACCTACAAACACCAGAAACTAGTTGCGACTCCTGGACAGGGACCAAGTTGGTTAATAAGTCGAGAGAGTCAATTAAGGATCCCAATGTGTGGTAGTATCGAGTCATTGGACAACATTCATAGAACTCAGTGCTTAAGGATGGTTCCAGTGAGACAACCCACCATGTACTCCTACATGGCCTCTGACCGCTACCTTTACCAAATCGTGTTCACACACTTCACTCTCAGCATCAGAATGTAGCGCTGCACTCCAATTCATTCCCAATGAATCAGACCTGACACAACTCTAAGCAATAGCAGGCATGGCATGGTAGGAACACAACATGGCTCAATCAACTCCTACATATGCTAGTGGGTTTCAACTATTTACTGTGGCAATGACAGGTCATGCAGAGGAATGGGTTCAACTACCGCAGCACAAAGTAGCAGATGAATCGTTGTCGTCCTAATGCAATAACTGAGAGCAGGAGCGAGAGAGTAGGATTGTATCAGAATGAACAAGGGGGTTTGCTTTCCTGGTAGATCAACAGAGGGGGCACTGCTCCTCAGACAGGTACTCTGGAACGGTCTCCGGAGCAGGATCTATCAAGAAGGAACGGTGTCGACAATCAATACACAAGCATATGCAACAATATGATGCATGAACATGGCATGAAGATGTGATGTGGTTTGTGCTAATGCATCTAGCATTCAATTTGAATGAAGTCCATTTGAACCAAGGGTTCAAATGCAACTCCAAATTAAGCTCTTATAAATGCCATTTTAGAGTTTCACTTATACAGTAGTTATAAGTTGGTTTGTCATGCATGAAACTAGAACAGATGGATAGATTGCATTTTTCTGATAATTTTTCATATATAAATTATTTTAATCTGAGCTACGGTTGAATTTCTATGAATTTTAGAAGTTTTGCTAATTTTTTGGAATTTTCCTGATTTAATTAAATCCAGAAAATAAATAATTGCGTCAGCACTGCGTCATGCTTGCGTCAGCAAGTCAGCAGCGCTGACTGGTCAAACCTGACGTGTGGGGTCCACACGTCAGTGACACGGGTTAAACATGGGGGTTAGATTATTCTAATTATAGGATTAGTGGCGCTGGGGCCCACTGGTCAGTGTAAGGGGGTTAATTGAGCGGTGATTAGCACCTAACTAAGCAACCACGTCAGCCCACTGGAGTTTTGCCCGACGGTGACCAACAACTCGGCGGCGACTCGCCGGACTTGCGCTACGAGCGGCGGCTAGACGCGCGGTGACCACCGGGGCATAGCCCATCGTTGTCCGCATCCAGGGTTGCAGGCGGGAGGCTGCGGGGGCGCCGGAGCTCGCCGGAGCGGAGCTCGTGGCGGCGGCCGGAGCTCGGCTCAAGCGGGCGCGCGGCTACGGCGCACGAGGAGGTAGGAGAGGAGGGGGAACCGACGCGCGCGCGGGGGGGGGGGGGGGGGGGGCTCACAGGGGACCGGAAGAGACGACAGCGAGCTCGAGGGAGGCGCTGATGGCGGTGAGTGGCCACGGAGATCCACGGCGGACGGAGGTGATGAAGGCGATGGCGACGGCTCCACGGGGCGTCCGACGATGCACAACTTGGCGGAGAGGCTACAGAGCGAGGAGGCGGAGCTCCTGCGCGTGTCGGAGAGGCGAGGGGGAGGCGGTGGCTACGGTGGTGCTCGTCGACGGCGGCGGCGTTCGACTGTGAGAGAGAAAGTGAGGGAGAGGAGAGGAGAGGACTGGGAGAGAGTGAGAGGGTATGGGGCGGCGTGTGGCGACGTGCGGGGCATCCAGAGCGACGAGAGGGAGGACAGGCAGGCAGGAAGGGACGAGGTGGCGCGGAGCGGTGGTGCGCGCGCGTCGGGCTTGCGCCGTCCTCCTGTCGAGGAGGAAGACGACAGAGGAGGGGGGCCAGGGGGGCTGGGCCGGCCAGGCCGCACAGGGACGGGCTGCACAGGGAGGTAAGCGCCAGGTAGGTTTCTCCCTTTTCCTTTCCGTTTTTGTTTTCTATTTCTGTAATTTTTATTTCTGATTTAGTAAAATACTAAATCAATTTGTTTGCCTCTGATAATTTTGTAGGGACTAGTTGGATTAATCCAAAGCCCCACACCAAAAATCAGAGATATTGGACATATATTAAATATATAACTAATATATATCCAATGCAAATATTTATGCATTAATTCCAAATGCCCAAAATAAATAATTTTGAGCTCCTAAAAATATTGGTTTGATTTTTATCTCTGCCCATTATTTTCAGAGAGCAACATGAACATTTTCTTGGACCTTTTTGGAGCAATTTTTATCTGGGTCATTTCCAGAAATGATTCTGAGGGTTTCACAAATCCTCATTTTAAATTGAAATGGAATTTAAACATGATGCACAAATGACTAACTAGTCTAGGTCATACCAGAACTAGGGATGTGACAACTCGCCCCCACTTGAAAGAATCTCGTCCCGAGATTCAGGGGTCGACGGAAAGAAAGTGGGGTACTCCAGTCGAAGACGATCTTCTCGCTCCCAAGTAGCTTCTCTCTCGGAATGATGAGACTACTGAACCTTGAGAAACTTGATGTTATGACGTCGAGTGACACGCTCTTCTTGATCAAGAATGCGAACCAGGTACTCTCGGTATGAGGTTATCTTGGAGATCAAGCGTTTCATGGTCCACTCCGCGGATGGGATCTGAGAAGCAACGCCTGAGTTGAGAGACTAGAAGACATCATGCACTCGGGAAAGATGTGGGGGTAGTTCCAACTAGTAGGAAACCTCTCCTCGTTTAGCGAGAATGCGAAAAGGACCAATGTAACAAGGAGCCAACTTGCCCTTGATACCGAAACGATGGTTACCCTTCAAAGGAGTAACCTGAAGGTAAGCTTTGTCACCAACTTCATAAGTCATATCCTTATGATGACGATCATACTGACTCTTTTGACGAGACTAGGCTGTTTTCAAGTTCTCAGAAATGATGCGAACTTGCTCTTCTTCCTCCTTGATCATGTCCGGTCCAAAGAATTGTCTTTCACCGGTTTCTGACCAGTTCAAGGGTGTTCGACATCTTCGTCCATAGAGAATCTCAAAAGGAGCTTTCTTGAGGCTGGATTGATAGCTATTGTTATAAGCAAACTCCGCAAAAGGAAGACATTTCTCCGAATCCATACCGAATGAGATAACGCAAGCTCTAAGCATGTCTTCGAGAATTTGATTTGCCCTTTCCACCTGACCACTCGACTGAGGGTGGAAAGCGGTACTGAAGGAAAGATGGGTTCCCATGGCAGTTTGGAAACTCTCCCAGAAATGAGAAGTGAAAAGACTACCACGATATGAATTGATCTCTAGTGGAACACCATGGAGTGACACTATTCGAGAAATATATAAGTCAGCGAGCTGACTAGCGGTGATACTCTCTCGAACAGGAAGGAAGTGAGCCACTTCGGAAAGATGATCAACGACTACGAAGATAGCGTTATTCCCTTTCTTAGTCCTGGGAAAGCCGGTGATGAAATCCATACCAACTTTATCCCATTTCCACTCAGGAATAGCTAAAGCTAAAGGGTGCCAGCAGGTCTCTGATGCTCTGCCTTAACGCGACGACAAACATCACAGTTAGCAATGAAGTTGGCGATTTCTCTCTTCATCCTAGTCCACCAAAACCTCTGGCGTAGGTCCTGATACATCTTAGTACTACTGGGATGAATCGTGAGAGGGGATTCATGAGCTTCCTTAAGGATCAGTTGCCGAAGATGTTGCTTCTTGGGAACGACCAGACGGTTCCTGAAGAAAACAACACCTCGATCATCAACAGAGAAACTACTAGCAACTCCCTTCTTCATGTTATCCTTGATTCGAGAAATACCCGTATCATACTGCTGGCTAGTTATGATCTGATCCTCAAGAGTAGGTTTCGCCACCAAGGTAGAAATGTATCTGTGAGGAGCAATGTGAAGATTAAGCTTACAGAATTCCTCATGGAGAAGTGGTTGACCCTGCTGCAACATGAGATTGTTGCAATAGGATTTACGACTTAGCGCATCAGCCATGACATTAGCTTTGCCTGGAGTGTAGGTAATCCCTAAGTCGTAATCTGAGATCAACTCCAACCAACGTCTTTGCCTAAGGTTCAAATCTGGTTGTGTGAAGATATACTTTAGACTCTGGTGATCGGTGTAGATCTCTTAACGTTTACCAAGAAGGTAATATCGCCAGGTCTTGAGTGCATAGACTACGGCTGCAAGCTCTAGATCATGTGTAGGATAATTCTCCTCATGTGGATGCAACTGTCGACATGCATAGGCAATCACATGACGGTCCTGCATAAGAATGCAACCTAGTCCCTGTCATGAGGCGTCGCAGTAGATAATAAAGTCCTTCGTGAAATCCGGTGGCACAAGTATGAGAGCAGAAGTCAGGCGTCTTTTCAGTTCCTGAAAACTGTACTCACACTGTGGGGACCATTCAAACTTTTTATCTTTCTTGAGAAGTTCCATGAGGGGTTTGGCCACTTTAGAGAAGTTTTCAACAAAGCGGCGACAATAGCTGGCTAGACCAAGGAAACTCCTAACTTGTTTAACGGTTTCAGGTGGAGTCCAATCGAGAATGGCCTTAACTCTCTCGGGATTGACATCAATGCCCTTACCGGATATCACATGGCCTAGGTAGGTCACTTCTGGCAACCAAAATTCACACTTGGAGAACTTGGCATAAAGGCAATGCTCTCTAAGTTTCTCTAACACGAGTTTAAGATGTTCGGCATGCTCTTCCTCATTCTTCGAGTAAATAAGAATATCATCGAGGTAAACCACGACGAACTTATCTAGGTACTCCATGAAGACCGAGTTCATCAAGCGGGAGAAAGTGGCTGGAGCATTGTTTAGACCAAAGGACATGACGGTGTACTCGTACTGGCCATAACGAGTGACAAAGGCTATCTTGGGGATGCCCCCATTTCTGATCTTGATTTGGTGGTAGCCTAACCTCAAATCTATCTTGGAAAAGATTGAGGATCCAATGAGCTGATCATACAGGTCGTTGATCCAGGGAAGCGGATATTTGTTCTTTATCGTGACCAAATTAACGGGACAATAATCTACAACCATCTGGTCCATACCATCCTTCTTCTTGACGAAGAGGACGGGGCAAGCCCAAGGAGAAGAACTAGGATGGATGAAACCCTTTTGCAAGGACTCATCAAGTTGTTTCTTAAGCTCGACTAGTTCTAATGGTGCCATTTTGTAAGGTCTCTTAGAGATTGGAGCGGTTCCTGGGATAAGATCTATGACGAACTCTACATCTCTGTCAGGTGGAACACCTGGCAGTTCCTCTAGAAAGACATCCGGAAAGTCACGGACTACCGGGACATCTTCAAGGTCAGGGAGAGGGCTGGCATTAAGAGAATAGAGTTGGCACTTTGCAACTCTGGTGGAGGCAGTGACTATCTTGCTAGATGGGTGTGTAAGCTGAACAGATCTGGTGTAACAATCAATCTTGGCATGATGAGCTGTCATCCAGTCCATACCCAAGATGATGTTAATATCTGAGGACTTGAGGGCTACAAGTGATGCAAGGAATACAAGTCTATCAACAAGGATTTCATTACCATAGCTGATTCTGGTAGTTTGCCATCTAGACCCTGGGGTTTGGATTTCAAGCGGAGTTGGCATATCACAAAATGACATGTCGTGCAAACGAGCATAGCCTTTAGATATGAAAGAATGAGATGCTCCGGTATCGAACAGAACCGATGCTGGATGACAATTGACAAGGAGTGTACCAAGAACGACATCCGAATCATCATGAGCGTCTTTAGCTGAGACGTGATGCACACGTCCACGTTTAGTGCGGGCTGGCTTGGCACTGATCGTCTTGCGTGATGGCTTACCACAGCCAATAGTTTTCTCGGGCTGGGGTGGAGCATAACTACTCTGAGAGCAGTCACGTGCATAGTGTCCTGGCTTCCCGCATGTGAAGCAAGTCCCAGAGGTTGGACGTGGACCCGCACTGACAAGCGGTCTACCAGTAGGCCTGGGTGGAACATATGACTGAGCTGCGGGAGGCACCACATAAGATGGTCTCGGTGAATATCCGGAAGGAAGAGCAGAGTTCAGAACCCAAATTCGGCGCTTCTGAGAACCAGAACCGGAGGAGGATCCCAAATCACGGGTGTGCTTATGAGACTCCTCATAAGTGAGCTGAGCTGTTTCTGCATTAATGGCCTTGTTCACAAGGACTTGGAATGTATCACAATGATGCAGGTGGAGATCACGACGCAATTTGGGGTTGAGACCCTTCCAGAACCTAGCCTGCTTCTTGGCGTCCGTGGACACCTCTTCTGTGGCATAGCGGGCGAGGTTCTCAAACTCTCTGTTGTAAGCATCAACAACCATCTAACTCTGGGTGAAACTACAGAACTCTTCTCTCTTGCGATCGATGAGGGCCTGAGGTATGTGATGCTCGCGAAAAGCCTCAGTGAAATCCCTCCAAGTAGGAATCTGGCCAGCTGGAAGTATAGCCTCATAGTTATGCCACCAAAAACTAGCAGGACCTTCCAGGTGGTATGTGGCATAGGTGACCTTGTCATTTTCAGCTACGTTCACAGAACGCAACTTATGGGTGATGCTACGGAGCCAGTCATCTGCATCGAGTGGCTCGATGGAGTGATGAAAGGTAGGTGGGTGCAAGCGAATGAAGTCATGAAGGGTTGCAGACCCTTTGAACTAATGTGCGGTGTTCTCCTCGATACGTGCCAACAAGCGGTTAGACTCACGCTTGTTTCTCTCCATCTCTAACATGAACTCTGCCAACGAAGGCTGGTCAGGAGGATCCTCATCCCTACCATCTCCGTGGTTCCGGCTACGAGCAACAAAACTTCACTTAACTGATGACATCCTGAGGAACGAAACCAAGGACGGAATCATCATCATCTATAGGCTATGGAATGTAGGACAAGGAAATTAGTATCTCTCGAACTCCTAGGATAATTCCGGCAGCATAACGGAATTAGAATGCTGAGAATGAAACATCCTGCTAAAAATGGAGTAGTACAACAACTCAAGATCACCACCCAAGGTTCTGGGACAGTACTAAACAGGCTACACCGGAAGTACTCGGAACTGGGACATGACTCAGACCAACCAATCCTATGGGACTACGGAGTAGTAACACGTGATCCTGATAGACGGAAGAGAATCCTAGTTCCATAACGCCGCAGGAAAGATAGGATGACTCATATCAGAAGGCATAAGGTATAAGGAGTAAAAAGAGCCTTACGTTCCATCCCACAATCAATTCTCTTATATAACTAAAGAATTTCTAGACTCAACTTCGACCAGTTTGGCTTGGTAATCCTACAGGTAGCCAGGCTCTGATACCAAAGCTGTCAGGACCCTGATTCTATGCCACACCAATCTAACATGTAACACCTCATATCACTTTGCGGCCTCACGCACGGTATTCCCACGGGTGTCGCCTTACCATGCCCAGGACCGTTTGCGCCTTTTGGAACACGTATATGATAGTGTCGCTAGCATCCATATGACAAAGAACCCGGGCTGACATGGCTAGTCATGAACCCAAAGTGGCACTAACTTACCGGGACAAGCATACATGACCCAGCAACGAACGTGTCGGTCATCAGCGAGTGATTCCGGGCTATGGCAACTGGGCTAGCAGTACTCCGGTAAACCAGGCTGTAGTAGGCTAACAGGACTCCGGTAGACACCGAGTGACATTTCCTCGAAGGGACAGACACAGGAACGAAGAAGGACACATGCCGGCCAACCTAAGTGTTCCGGAGCAGTAGCAAGCTACCAGGGCTCAGTGGAAGCACTAGGAGACATTTCCCGGTAAGAGAGGCTACTAAGGATAAACAACTAGATAGTCAGATCCCACACATAGAAATACACATTACACGTACGCATAACATGCAAGTATGTGCTGTACAACATGGCATCACAACATAACTCAACAACTCATATAGTGTCAGGACCCCGACTCAATGCCACATCGATCTAGCATGTAACACCTCATATCACTTTGCGGCCTCATGCACGGTATTTCCACGGGTGTCGCTTTACCTTTGCCCGGGACTGTTTGCGCCTTTTGGCACACGTATATGATAGTGTCGCTAGCATCCATATGATAAGGAGCCCGGGCTGACATGGCTAGTCGTAAATCCAAAGTGGCACAAACTTACAGGGACAGGCATCCATGACCCAGCATCGAACGTGTCGGTCATCAGCGAGTGAATCCAGGCTGTAGCACTGGGCTAGCAGGACTCTGGTGATCCGGGCTGTAGTGGGCTAACAGGACTCCGGTATTCATCGCGTGACATTTCCCCAAAGGGACAGACACAGGAACGAAGAAGGACACATGCCCGCCAGCCTAAGTGTTCCGGAGCAGTAGCAAGCTACCATGGCTCAGTGGAAGCACTAGGAGACATTTCCCGGTAAGAAAGGCTACTAAGGATAAACAACTAGATAGTCAGATCCCACACATACCAAGCATTTCAATAACATACACACAATATGCTCGATATGTGCAAATACAACATGGCATCACAACATGACTCTACAACTCAAGTATTTTATTCAATAGGCTCCAAGGAGCGAGATATTACAAACATAGGTCTCGTGACCCAACATTCAGAGCATACAAGTCAAAGCACATGCGGAAGCTTAACATGTCTGAGTACAAACATCTACAAATGAAAAAGGCTGAGAAGCCTGGCCATCTACTAGATCCTGCCGAGGGCACAAGATCGTAGCTGAGGTAACAAGCTAAACGTCGAAGTCCACGCGGAACTACTAACGAGACTGAAGTCTCTCTGCAAAAACATAAAATAGGCAAACGTGAGTACAAATGTACCCAGCAAGACTTACATCATAACTAACTACATATGCATCATTATCAACAAAGGGGATGGTGGGGTTTAACTGCAGCAAGCCAGCTTTGACTCGGTGGCTATCATGAACTACTACTGCAAGTAACTCTTTTGAGGTGGCACACACGAGTCCACATATTCACCATATCAATACACCACTATGGATCCGCTCCCGTTTCCCTACGAGAAGGCCATCCATAGCACTCACGCTTATCTTGCGCATTTTAGAGTATCCACTTTCACTTGTCTATGAACTGTTATAGGCAACCAAGAAGTCCTTTACCGCGGACACGGCTATTCGAATAGATGATGTTAACCCTACAGGGGTGTACTTCTTCACACATGCTCTCGCCACTTACCGCCATGTACACGTCATGTATCTCGGCAACCTTCAAGCGGAAGCCTGGCGAGGGTGTCGGCCACGACCTACCTAAGCACTCAAGTCTCTAGTCCAGGTTTATCGCCTATTCAGGTTCCATCCGCTGGGAGTCCGGCCGAGGTTTCCACATACGGCCCCGAACGATGTGAGCAGGGCTCCTGAGACACCAAACGGGCGCCCGGTACACTGTGCCACGGTGTATCTACCGCATCATAGCCCACCCTAGGGTCAGCGGTACGCATGGCCTCCAACACATATCCTACAAACACCAGAAACTAGTTGCAACTCCTGGACAAAGAACAAGGGTGGTTAAGAAGCCGAGAGAGTCAATTAAGGATCCCAATGTGTGGTAGTAATTGTTCATGGATCACAAACACAGATCTCAGTTCCTGAGGACGGTTTCAATGAGACAACCCACCATGTACTCCTACATGGCCTCTCACCTCTACCTTTACCAAATCGTATTCACACACTTCGCTCTCAACAGTAGGACATGTTCACACACCTTCGATTCATCCCCGAAGAATCAGTCCTGACTCAACTCTAAGCAGTAGCAGGCATGACAAACAAGCATGAATGAGTAGGCACATCAGGGCTCAAACAACTCCCACTCATGCTAGTGGGTTTCATCTATTTACTGTGGCAATGACAAGTCATGCAGAGGATAAAGGGGTTCAACTACCGCTGCAAGTAACAGATGAATCGTTGTTGTCCTAATGCAGTAAAAGAGAGCAGGAGCGAGAGAGTGGGATTGTATCGGAATGAACAAGGGGGTTTTGCTTGCCTTGCACTTCTGAAGATAGCATTTAGTCTTCATCAGTGTCAACGATCACAACGTCGGTACAACGTCTATCGAAGGGGAACAACACCGGCAAATAGAGAAGAAACACGATCAATGCAATGCACACTATGATGCATGAATGTGACATGGCAATATGCTGTTGATTGTCCTAATGCAACTAGCAACAAGTTAAATGGAGTTGCTTTGAACACTAGGTTCAAATTCCAAACTCCATATGTGCTTTCTTAAATGCCATTTAATGATTTGGCCTAAACAGGAGCCACAAGCTGTTCTAACATGCATGAAAAAGGTACAGATGGATAGATTGGATTTTTCTGATCATTTTTCATATATAAATTATTTCATTTGGAGTTACGGTTGATTTTCTATGATTTTTAGAAGTTTGTACTATTTTCTGGAATTTCCTGTATAAGAATAATTCCAGTAATTGAATTAATGCGTCAGCACTGCGTCAGGGTGACGTCAGCGGTCAACTGGGTCGGCCAGGTCAAACCTGACCTGTGGGACCCACGTGTCAGTGGTTAGTTAACTAACTAAACAGAGTTAGTTAGTGTTAGGTTAAGCACTAATCTAGGTTAATTAGCGCTAAACTAACCTAACTAATAATTAACAAGGGTGGCCCACACGTCGGTGACCCAGGGGGTCAAACTAGGCCCACCCAGTCAACGGTCAGCGGGGTCAAACCCACCGGCGACATGACACCGGCGAGGCCAGACGCGGTGGAGGGGCTCGGGTTTGCGTCTCCGGCGACCAAACGAGCGGCCGAGAGCACGCGCGGGGAGCTGGGGCTCGCCCGCATCTAGGGAGGCATGCGGCAGCAGCGGGGACGGCCGGAGCTCGCCGGAAACGAGCTTGGGGCGGCGCCGGTGTTCGGGTGTTTGTGGCTACGGGGCTGCAGTGGCCGTGGTATCGCATTCGTGGTACCTACAGCAGCTACGCGAGGCGGCGAGCATGTTGGACACGACGCCCAGACCATATGGTCGCCGGAGTCGTGTCGGCGGCGAGTGCAGGCGGCGGCGCAGTCGGGCGAGAGGGGCGTGGCGGCTACGGCGTGCAAGAGAGAGAACAAAGAGGGGGAGGATGATCAGAAGCTCACGTAGAACACGACGAGCGAGTTGGTGAGCTCGGGGAGGGGCCAGAGTGAGCGAGGCGGTGGACGCGATCTCGGCGACCCGAGGAAGAAGAAGGCATCGGGGGCGGCGCTGCAGGGCGTCCGGCGAGGCTTGGCTCGTCGAGGATGAAGCTGGAGATGATACGGAGCTCGAGGAGGCAGAGATGGAGCGAGGGAGTGGCTGTGGGCGCGGGGTTACGGCGGCGCGTCCATGGAGGTATCGGCCATGGCGGGGAACGGGCGAGGGAGAGGAGTTGGGGGCGAATCGAGGGGTCCAGGGGGTCGGGGCGGCGACGTGGAGGTCATCCAGACGTCTTGGGGCGCGGGCGGCAAGCAGGAGGTGGCGCACGGCGGTGCGTGCTCGTCGGGCACGTGCTCGTCCTCCTGGCAAAGGAGGAATACGACACGGGAGGTGGCGGTGGTGGGCTGGGCCGGTCAGCTACAGTGTTGGGCCGGTTGGTGGGCTGCAGAGGTGAGGCCAGGTAAGATTCTCTCTCTCTTTATTAGTTTGTGTTTTCTATTTTTCTTCCTCTGTTTTGATTTAGTTTAGCAACTAAATCATTTAAATAAATTCTGTAGGTTATTATATGGCTTGCTAAAATATATACAAAGCCACCCACAAACTTCCAGAATTATTGGAGTCATATTTAATATATATTAAATATAAATCCAAAGCAAATAGTTATTGGATTAATTCAAATGGCAAAAATAAATATTTCTATGACTCCAAAAATATTGGTTTGAAATTTACCTCTTACCAATATTTCTATAGAATAACAGGAACATTTTCTTGGACTCATTTGAGAAGATTTAAATGTTGGTTATTTTTAGAGGTTTTCTGAGGCTTTTGAAAATTCCTCAATTCAAGTTTCATTTGAATTTAAACATGATGCTCAAATGGAAGCTAGCATAGGTCAGACCAGAATTAGGGATGTGACATATAGATAAAGGCTCAGAAGAGCCATCATAGCATTTATTACAAACAGGGGTCACATGACCCAACATTCAGAGCAAACAAGTAACAAGCGGAAGTATTACATGTCTGAGTACAGACATCTACAAATGAAAAAGGCCGAAGAGCCTGACTATCTACAACATCCTATCAAGATCGTAGCTGAGATACAAGCTACTCGTCAAAGTCCACGAGAACACTAGTAATACCGAAGTCTCCGCTGCAAAAACATAAATATAGCAACATGAGTACAAAGGTACTCAACAAGACTTACATCAGATCCTATCATACATGCATTTGTATCAAGAGGGTATTGTGGGGTTTAGTTGCAGCAAGCCAGCTATGACTCAGTGGCTATCCTGTTCTACGACTACGAGAACTTCTTTGAGGTGAGATGGTGCACACGAGTCCACTAATCACCACACAATACACTACTATGGATCCATCCCTGTCTCCCTACGAGAAGGCCATCCATAGCACTCACACTTGTCTTGAGCATTTTATAGTATCCACTTCAAGTTGTCTATGTACCATGTAAGCATCCAAGAAGTCCATAACCGTGGACCCAGCTATTCGAATAGATCATGTTAACCCTGCAGGGGTGTACTTCTTCACACACGCTCTCGCCACTTACCGCCATGTACATGTCATGTATCTCGGCAACCTTCAAGCGGAAGCCTGGCGAGGGTGTCGGCCACGACCTGACTAACCACACAAGACCCTAGCCCAGGTTTATCGCCTATTTAGGTTCCATCCACAAGGAGATCCGGCCGGGGTGTCGCTCACGGCCCCAAACGATGTGTGCAGGGTTCCCGAGCCTACCATCCGGGTGCCACTCGGTATACCAGGTCACGTGTGCCTAGTCTGTCCCAAGCCCACCCTGCCGGGTGCCACTTGGTAGAAAAATAGCACTACCTACAAACACCAGAAACTAGTTGCAACTCCTGGATAGAGACCAAGTTGGTTAGTAAGTCGAGAGAGTCAATTAAGGATCCCAATGTGTGGTAGTATCGAGTCATTGGACAACATACATAGAACTTAGTGCTTAAGGACGGTTCCAGTGAGACAACCCACCATGTACTCCTACATGGCCTCTCACCGCTACCTTTACCAAATCGTGTTCACACACTTCACTCTCAGCATCAGAACGTAGCACTGCACTCCAATTCATTCCCAATGAATAAGTCCTGACACAACTCTAAGCAATAGCAGGCATGGCTTGGTAGGAACACAACATGGCTCAATCAACTCCTACACATGCTAGTGGGTTTCAACTATTTACTGTGGCAATGACAGGTCATGCAGAGGAATGGGTTCAACTACCGCAGCACAAAGTAGCAGATGAATCATTGTCATCCTAATGCAATAACTGAGAGCGGGAGCGAGAGAGTAGGATTGTATCGGAGTAAACAAGGGGGTTTGCTTGCCTGGTAGATCAACAGAGGGGAACTGCTCCTCAGACAGGTACTCTGGAACAGTCTCCGGAGCAGGACCTATCAAGAAGGAACGATGTCGACAATCAATACACAATCATATGCAACAATATGATGCATGAACATGGCATGAAGATGTGATGTGGTTTGTGCTAATGCATCTAGCATTCAACTTGAATGAAGTCCATTTTAACCAAGGGTTCAAATGCAACTCCAAATTAAGCTCTTATAAATGCAATTTTAGAGTTTCACTTATACAGTAGGTATAAGTTAGTTTGTCATGCATGAAACTATAACAGATGGATAGATTGCATTTTTCTGATAATTTTTCATATATAAATTATTTTAATCTGAGCTACGGTTGAATTTCTATGAATTTTAGAAGTTTTACTAATTTTCTGGAATTTTCCTGATTTAATTTAAATCCAGAAAAAAAATTGCATCAACACTGCGTCATGCTTGCGTCAGCAAGTCAGCAGCGCTGACTGGTCAAACCTGACGTGTGGGGTCCACATGTCAGTGACACGGGTTAAACAGGGGGTTAGATTATTCTAATTACAGGATTAGTGGCGCTGGGGCCCACTGGTTAGTGTCAGGGGGTTAATTGAGCGCTGATTAGCACCTAACTAAGAAACCACATCAGCCCGCCGGAGTTTTGGCCGGCGGCGACCAACAACGCAGCGGCGACTTACCGGAATTGCGGTACGAGCGGCAGCTGGACGCGCGGAGACCACCGGGGCATAGCCCGTCGTCGTCCGCATCCAGGGGAGCAGGTGGGAGGCTGCGGGGGCGCCGGAGCTCGTCGGAGCGGAGCTCGCGGCGACGGCCGGAGCTCGGCTCGAGCAGGTGTGCGGCTACAGCGCACGGGGAGGCAGGAGAGGAGGGGGAACCGATGCGGGGGGGGGGGGGGGGGGGGGGGGGGGGGGGGAGGGCTCACAGGGGACCGGAAGAGACGACAGCAAGCTCGGGGAAGGCGCTGACGGCGGCGAGCGGCGACGTAGATCCATGGCGGCCGGAGGTGGTGAAGGAGACGGCGATGGCTCCACGGGGCGTCCGGCGATGCACAGCTTGGCGAAGAGGCTACAGAGCGAGGAGGCGGAGCTCCTACGCGTGTCGGAGAGGCGAGGGGGAGGCGGTGGCTACGGTGGTGCTCGTCGGTGGCGGTGGTGGCGTTCGGCCGTGAGAGGGAAAGCAAGGGAGAGGAGTGGAGAGGACTAGGGGAGAGTGAGAGGGTACGGGGCGGCGCGTATCGACGTGCGAGGCATCGAGAGCGACAAGAGGGAGGACAGGCAGGCAGGGAGGAAGGAGGTGGCGCGGCAGGGCAGTGCGCGCGCGTCGGGCACGCGCCGTCCTTCTGTCCAGGAGGAAGACGACAGAGGAGGGGGGGGCAGGTGGGCTGGGCTGGCCAACTAGGCCGGCCAGGCCGCATAGGGACGGGCTGCACAGGGAGGTAAGCGCCAGGTAGGTTTCTCCCTTTTCCTTTCTGTTTTGTTTTCTATTTCTGTAATTTTTGTCTCTGATTTAGTAAAATACTAAATCAATTTGTTTGCCTCTGATAATTTTTGTAGGGACTAGTTGGATTAATCCAAAGCCCCACACCAAAAATCAGAGATATTGGACATATATTAAATATATAACTAATATATATCCAATGCAAATGTTTATGCATTAATTCCAGATGCCCAAAATAAATAATTATGAGCTCCTAAAAATATTGGTTTGATTTTTATTTCTGCCCAATATTTTCAGAGAGCAACATGAACATTTTCTTGGACCTTTTTGGAGCAATTTTTATCTGGGTCATTTCCACAAATGATTCTGAGGGTTTCACAAATCCTCATTTCAAATTTAAATGGAATTTAAACATGATGCACAAATGACTAACTAGTCTAGGTCATACCAGAACTAGGGATGTGACACATAGCCATTGCAAGTGGTATTGGTAAGATTTAGCTGGTCAGATCATACCTGTTATGTCCTGGGGGGGTAGTCACCAGGGCACTTCTTCTGGGCCAGAGCCTGCACCATGTCGGCGGCGACGGAGGCGAGGTGTTCCTCTGGGTCAACACGCACAGCGGCCATCGCGCCATGGACCGCCATCAGCTCCTCGACCTCCACGTGATATGTGGTTGGGCTTGCGCAGCGATGCTCTGGAGGTAGGGACGATGGTGATTTGGAGGTATGAGGATGTTTCGCAGGCGCCATTTAAGCAACTAGGCCGAGGCTGTGATAGAGATCAGTGGGTTACCTGACTGGATCCGAGCAGAACATAGATGTGGTTGAAGTTGTGGTTGCGGCGGCGGTTTGAGCTGCTGGTAGGGGGAGTCGCGGGGGGGGGGGGGGGAGATACTGAGGAAATTTGATGGGTGGAGATGTGGTTGGAGGAATAAATTCTGAATTCGCGTGCCTAATGAAAATTTCACTACGAAACTTGAAACTTGGGCGGGGAAACACACAACGGAGACGAAGCGCGTAAAATACTCGTGTGCGAGAAAACAGAAAATTGGCAGTTCCCTTCTCCAGAAAATGTACACATGTAGTCGATTTATTTCGGTTAATGGTACGCCTGGTTTATTAGGAACCATCGCACATGTAAAAGACTTATGGATCATTAACTAAAAAAAACGCACATAGGTACGTCATAGAAACCGTGTGTTTTGTGATCTTCTAATGATTAACACAAAAAGCGCACACCGTCACACATGCTAATCAACGCTCAAAGCCCTCAAAGTATGCTCATTGTATGTTAATACTACAAACTTAAAGTACTACTGGTAATTTGCTCTAATACTACGAACTTAAACTACTTCTCACATGCTGCCATCGGGGCATGCTGGCCAGACGCTGGCGTTCTCCTTCCCGGCTTTGTAGGCGGCAGCCAACCATGCTTCGATCTCTGCCAATCTCTCCTCATCACGGCATGCGGCCTCTTCTTTCCTGCGGCGGCGGGACTCTCTTTTCTTGACTGCTTTCTGCCTTTTTTCGATCCTCCTGTGCGGCTTTGGCCATCTCTAGATCCACCGCCCATTCGGCCAAGGCAGCCTCAAAGTCCGCCCACGTAACTGTGTGGCCGCCGGCAGCGATGAACTCGGCGTGGCGAGATGCCATTGCTTACTTACCATGTGTGCGGTCGCGGGCAGCAAGGAACGCGACGCCGCAGGATGCCATCGCTTCCTTACCAGTTACTGTGCATCGCGGTGCCATGAACGATGCTTGGAGAGAGCTCTGGGATGGAGGGGCCGGACAGCCGTACAGTGCGGTGGTTTTGAAGAGCTCAACGACAAACGACAAAGGAAATTTGGCTTCCCTTAGAATTTTGCTCATTCATTATCGCACACGGTTCATCTCGGTCGCTTTCGGAAACAGTGTGCGCTGAGGCTATTGTGTGTTGCGTTATGATTGGCCGGAACCCCAGTCACGCAGATCGCGCGACAATCCACGTCCCTCACATCACATCCGTACTGCTGTAGCTGGATTGGATTTATGTGCGCCAAATGCCTAGAAAATGCACATAATCCCTTAAATATGGTAAATGAGCCCGGAAAAATGCCAATTTTGAATAGGGTGATTTGCAGGGTGTATGTTCTTCGTAGAAAAAACTCCAGGGCAAAGAACAAGGAAAATTTGGATTACTCATCAATTTTGGTGATTCCCCCCTCGAAAGCATTGAACTTCCCCGACGATGGTTCGATTTATGAAGGGCGTGCATGTCGACATAAGCCAAACCTTGTAAAAGCATGAGAATTTACTAAATGGCACGAGCATTGTTTTCCAGACCGTTCTTGTGCACCCTTTCATGCACCAATTGTTTGAACTTGAATTATGTGCATTAATGCCTAGAAAATGCACATAATCCCCTAAATATGGTAAATGAACCCGGAAGAGTGTCAAATTTGAACATGGTGATTTGCAGGGTGTATGTTCATCTTATAAAAAAACTCATGGACAAAGGACAAAGGAAATTTGGATCCCCCTTCAATCTTGGTGATTCCCCTCTCGAAACCGTGAAACTTCCTCAGTGATAGTTCGATTTATGAAAGGCGTGCATGATGACAGAAGGATAACATTCTCAAATTTTTACCAGGGCATGGTGAGGCCATACCATGGCACCACACCAGGCGTCATGTTTTTCAAGCATTTATTTCATTTTTTGTATAGTTGTTACCCAGTAAATGACGCGTTTATGGTTGACTATTGCCACACATTTCCTCAAAATATATGTCCATTCCTTGTAAAAGGCATGATAATTTACTAAATTGCACGAGGATGGTTTTCCAGACTGTTCTTGTGCACCTTTTCATGCACCGATTGTTCGAATTTGAATTATGTGCATTAATGCCTAGAGAATGCAAATAATCCCCTTATGGTAAATGAACACGGAAAAGTGTCAAATTTGAAAGTGGTGATTTGCAGGGTGTATGTGCATCGTCGAAAAAAAATCATGGACAAAGGACAAAGGAAATTTGGATCCCCCTTCAATCTTGGTGATTTCCCCCTCGAAGCCATGGAACTTCCTCGGTGGTGGTTCGATTTATGAAAGGTGTGCATGACGACATAAGGAAAACTTTCTCAAATTTTTACCAGGGCACGGTGAGGCCAAACCATGATAGCACGCCGGGCGTCATGTTTTTCAAGCATGTATTTCATTTTTGTATACATTAATTCCGGCTTCGTTTGGCCTTTTTTTTATACATTAATTGAATTTCTAGGCATTTAATGTGCATAATTCAAATTTGAACTACAAGCACATGCTCCAGTGCACCAAAGTTGGTTGAAAAATCACATGTGTGTCCTTGGGTGAATTTCTAGGTCCCGTGCAAGAAATGGGAGTGAAATTCAAGCATCTGGGCGTCGTGCCTTGGCCGGAAAGATTGAGAAACTTGCTTTTTTTAATTCATGTAAATCCAAAACACGCGTGAAAATCATGAAACTTGGCATGGTGTCATGACATGGCACCAACACGCTGCGGTAACTTTTTTGGCCGAATTGGGACAAGCTTTGGTATAAGCTGCATGCAAACCAGAGCTTCTCTCAGGAAGGCTCGTGGTTCCGAGAGGGAACGTGCCACCTCCGTGTGCAAAATGACATACGTACACTGCCTTCTCCCGCCTTAATTTGTTTACACAGGCAGATTAGACGAAATAGAAGTATCGTGCTAAATTTGGGAATTATTCCGGGTTTGTTTGGCCTTTTTTGTACATTAATTGAATTTCTGGGCATTGAATGTGCATAATTCTAATTTGAACTACAAGCACATGCTCCAGTGCACAAAGTTGGTTGAAAAATCACATGTGTGTCCTTGGGTGAATTTCTAGGTCCCATGCAAGAAATGAGAATGAAATTCAAACATTGGGGCGTCGTGGCTCGGCCGAAAAGATTGAGAAACTTCGTTTTTTAATTCCTGTAAATCCAAAACACGCCTCAAAATCATGAAACTTGGCATGGTGTCATGACATGGCACCAACATGTTGTGGTAATTTTTCTGTCCAATTTGCGAAGGCGCACACATTAAAAATCAACAAAGTCATTTTGGAACAAGTGTTGTCACGTTACAAATCGGAAACACAACTATTATTGAAACTGTGGGTGTTCTACTTACCAATTACGTGCCGCCATGTGTCCCTTTTTTATTGGCTAGGAGGTTCCGTGCGGGGTAGCTATTTGAGTACGGGAGGCGTGCGATCATACCCCTGCGCGTGCTAATCGGGAGGAGAGCCCTTTGGCCTCTATCTGCCACGCACCTCCCTCCCAACGTCTCCATTAATGGCGCCTGAGCCCCTGTTTCACGGCGTGGCTATGTCTCACTGGACTGAGATTTAAGAGAGAAAAGTGAAAATCTGAAAAGAAAGTTTTGCACGGATCTTGATGTAAGATTCGACGGACCTATATAGCATCGACTACGACTTATAGCAAGCACGATGAATATAAGGACAATGACAGTGGATAATAATTGTCTTACATATCTAGGAAGATAACTAAAAAAGCCACATGCGGCTACGCCCGAAATACACAAGGGCAAAAGAAGAAGGAAGACGCATACAGCGATCTGGCTCGTTGATCTCTACTTTCTTGATGCGCTGCAGGTCGCGGAGACTAGTTCTCGCCGCAAGCGGCGATGATCTCTTTCATCAGTTTCATGTTCTTAATACGCTGCTCGGAAGCAACTGTAGATTCCTCCGCCAGCCTTTTGCGCTCGATGCGGAGCATGGCATTCCCGTCCATAGGTTTCTTGATGATGACGCCTGTCCTCTTCAACAAGGCTGCGGTCTCCTCCGCCTGCTCCGCCCTTCCGGCGATCTTCGCCCTCAGTAGGTCGTGGTCGGCCCGGAGTTGTTCAAACAAGGCATTCAACTCATCCTGCAGCTTCATCCAGCCTGAGATCTGCTCCATCTAGATATGGACGATCGCATGCATGCGCCTGTAAGAGTCCTCGCCTACCCGCGAGAGATTTTCCCAAGCTGCCGCGGCACGGGAGGACATCTCTACTGCATTCACGGTGATACGTCTCCAACGTATATATTTTTTTGATTGCTCCATGCTACTTTATCTACCGTTTTAGGCAATATTGGGCTTTATTATCCACTTCTATATTATTTTGGGACTAACCTATTAACCGGAGGCCCAGCCCAGATTTGCTGTTTTATGCCTATTTCAGTGTTTCGAGGAAAAGGAATATCAGACGAAGTCAAAACGGAACGAAATCAACTGGAGAAGTTATTTTTTGAAGGAAAGCCACCCGATGGACTTGGAGTGCACGTCAGGAGATACGGGAGGTGCTCACGAGGGTGGTGGGCGCGCCCACCCCCCGGGGCGCGCCCCCTGCCTCGTGGGGCCTTTGTAGCTCCTCCGACGTACCCCCTGCACCCATATATACTATTGTACCCTAAAACTTCCAGAATAGAAGATAGATTGGGAGTTCCACCGCTGCAAGCCTCTGTAGCCACCAAAAACCTCTCGAGAGCCCGTTCCGGCACCCTGCCGGAGGGGGAACCCATCACCGGTGGCCATCTTCATCATCCCAGCGCTATCCATGACGAGGAGGGAGTAGTTCACCCTCGGGGCTGAGGGTATGTACCAGTAGCTATGTGTTTGATCTCTCTCTCTCGTGTTCCATCTATGGCACGATCTTGATGTATCCCGAGCTTTGCTATTGTAGTTGGTTCTTATGATGTTTCTCCCCCTCTACTCTCTTGTGATTAATTGAGTTTCCCCTTTGAAGTTATCTTATCGGATTGAGTCTTTTATGAGAACACTTGATGTATGTCTTGCCGTGATTATCTGTGGTGACAATGGGATATCATGTGCCACTTGATGTATGTTTTGGTGATCAACTTGCGGGTTTCGTGACATTGGGAACCTATGCATAGGGGTTGGCACACGTTCTTGACTCTCCGATAGAAACTTTGGGGCACTCTTTGAAGTACTTTTATGTTGGTTGGATGAATTTGAGATTGTGTGATGCATATCGTATAATCATGCCCACGGATACTTGAGGTGACAATGGAGTATCTAGGTGACATTAGGGTTTTGGTTGATTTGTATCTTAAGGTGTTATTCTAGTACGAACTCTTTTATAGATCGATCCGAAAGAATAGCTTTGAGGTGGTTTCGTAGCCTACCATAATCTCTACGTTTGTTCTCCGCTATTAGTGGCTTTGGAGTGACTCTTTGATGCATGTTGAGGGCTTGTTATATGATCTATCTATGTTATTATTGTTGAGAGAACTTGCACTAGTGAAAGTATGAACCCTAGGCCTTGTTTCCTATCATTGCAGTACCGTTTACGTTCACTTTTACCACTTGTTACCTTGCTGTTTTTATTATTTCAGATTACAAATACCTTTATCTACCATCCATATTGCACTTGTATCACCATCTCTTCGCCGAACTAGCGCACCTATACAATTTACCATTGTATTGGGTGTGTTGGGGACACAAGAGACTTTTTGTTATTTGGTTGCAGGGTTGTTTGAGAGAGACCATCTTCATCCTATGCCTCCTACGGATTGATAAACCTTAGGTCATCCACTTGAGGGAAATTTGCTACTGTCCTACAAACCTGTGCACTTGCAGGCCCAACAACGTCTACAAGAAGAAGGTTGTGTAGTAGACATCAAGCTCTTTTCTGGCGCCGTTGCCGGGGAGGCTAGGTAAAAGGGCACTCACTCACACCCCGTCAACTAAGCTCTTTTCTGGCGCTGTTGCCGGGGAGGTGAGTGCTTGAAGGTATATCTTTAGATCTTGCAATCGAATCTTTTTGTCTCATACGCTTCGTCTTTTTAATATCTTTCGTGAGTATGATGGAAAGGAAAATTGTGCTCAAGTGCTAGAAGAAGAATTACATAGAATGCTTGGCATGAAATATGTGAATGATGAGCGTGATTGCAATGTTGTTAGTACGAATTCGTTGAATATCCATGATGCTAATGATATGCAAAGCCACAAGCTTGGGGAAGCTATGTTTGATGAAGATGATATTTTTTGTCCCCCAAGCTTTGATGAGCAAATTTACTATGATGAAAGCATTCCTCCTATCTATGATGATTATTGTGATGATACGTATGCCATAAAGAAGAAGTTTGCTTATGTGGAGAGTAGTAAATTTTCTATGCTAGTAGATCATGAAAAGAATGCTTTAGGTGCTGGTTATATTGTTGAATTCATTCATGATGCTACTGAAAATTATTATGAGGGGGGAATATATGCTTGTAGGAATTGCAATAATGTCAAGTTTCCTCTCTATGTGCTTAAATTCTTGAAGCTATGCTTGTGTTACCTTCCTATGCTTGTTGATTATTGTTCCCATAAGTTGTTTGCTCACAAAATCCCTATGCATAGGAAGTGGGTTAGACTTAAAAGTGTTAGTCATATGCTTCATGATGCTCTCGTTATGTTTCAATTCTTATCTTTTATGTGAGCATCTTTGCCATCATCATGCCTAGCTAAAAGGCATTAAAGAAAAGTGCTTGTTGGAAGACAACCCTATATTTACCCTTACTGTTTGTGTGTTCACATGATTATGCTACTGTAGTAATCATGTTTTATAGGTTTTGTTTCAATAAAGTGCCAAGTAAGACCTTTAGGATAGCTTACGGTGATAGTTGTGTTGATCCTGCTGAAAATCAGAAACTTTTGCACCCAGTAAATTAGTTTTGTTAATTCACGGAAACGTGCTTCTGATCTGATTCTTTTTGCCCTGGATTGGTACTCCCATTTCTTAGGACTTCCTAATTTGGTAGAATTTTTGTAGTTCCAGAAGTATACGTTTGATACAGATTACTACAGACTGTTCTGTTTCTGACAGATTCTGTTTTCTATGTGTTGTTTGCTTATTTTGATGAATCTATGGCTAGTATCAAGTGGTATGAACCATAGATAAGTTGGAATACTGTAGATATTAAACCAATATGAATTTAGAATGAGTTCATTACAGTACCTAAGTGGTTGTTTTATTTTCTTATACTAACGGAGCTTACGAGTTTTCTATTAAGTTTTGTGTTGTGAAGTTTTCAAGTTTTGGGTAAAGATTCGATGGACTATGGAACAAGGAGTGGCAAGAGCCTAAGCTTGGGGATTCCCAAGGCACCCCAAGGTAATATTCAAGGATAACCAAGAGCCTAAGCTTGGGGATGCCCCGGAAGGCATCCCCTCTTTCGTGTTCGTACCACCGGTAACTTTACTTGGAGCTATATTTTTATTCACCACATGATATGTGTTTTGCTTGGAGCGTCATTTCCTTTTGTTAGTATTTGCTTTCTGTTAGTTATATTAATGTTTTGCATCTTTAGTTTCAATAAAAAAGTCAAGGATAGCCTTTGCCATGCTTATTTTGCTAGTATGCATGTTGGTGTTTGAAAACAGAAAGTTTACCACTGTTGCAAAAATTCCCTAGAAAAGTCAGAGCATGATATAATGTTGAAACTTTTTGCATAATGAGCTCTGATAAATTTACTACAGTGGGAATTTTAGTTCATAATTTTTGGAGTTAGGGAAGTATGATGACTCTTGCATTATTTACAGACTGTACTGTTTTGGCAGATTGCTGTTATGGTTGCATTGTTTGCATATGTTTGCTTGTTTAATGATTCTATTTGAAGGTAGGAGTATTAAATATGCAGAGGCATTTAATATTCAATGTTGAATAATAATTTTAGTGATTTGTTACAGTAAAAAATTATAAGGTTTTGCATTGGTTTATACTAACCTATCTCACGAGTTCTTGTTGAGTTTGTTGTGAATGAAGCTTTTGATAAAAAGAGAAACCATGATATGAGAGGAATTAAGGAGACACAAAAGTTCAAGCTTGGGGATGCCCAAGGCACCCCAAGATAATATTTCAAGAAGTCTCAAGCATCTAAGCTTGGGGATGCCCCGGTAGGCATCCCACCTTTCTTCTTCAACAACTATCGGTTAGTATCGGTTGAGCCTAAGTTTTTGCTTCTTCACATGAGTTGTGCTATCCTTGCAATGTAGTTTTCTTTAGCTTTGCTTGATGTTTGAATAGAGTATCAAGATCTGAAATTATTAAATGGGAGAGTCTTCACATAGTTGCATAATTATTCGACTACTCATTGATCTTCACTTATATCTTTCGGAGTAGTTTGCCATTTGCTCTAGTACTTCACTTACATCTTTTAGAGCACAATGGTGGTTTTATTTTGAAGAAATAGATGAACTCTCATGCTTCACTTATATTATATTGAGAGTATTAAATAGCATGGTAATTTGTTTAAAATCCTAATATGCTAAGCATAAAAGATTTGTAAGAATTCTTATGAGTGTGTTGGATACTAAGAAAAGTTTGATACTTGATAATTGTTTTGAGATATGGAGGTAGTGATATTAAAGTCATGCTAGTTGGGTGATTATGAATTTCAAGAATGCTTGTGTTGAATTTATCAAGTCCCGTAGCATGCACGTATGGTGAACCGTTATGTGATGAAGTCGGAGCATGATTTATTTATTGATTGTCTTCCTTATGAGTGGCGGTCGGGGACGAGCGATGGTCTTTTCCTACCAATCTATCCCCCTAGGAGCATACGCGTAATACTTTGCTTTGATAACTTCTTGATTTTTGCAATAAGTATATGAGTTCTTTATGACTAATGTTGAGTCCATGGATTATACGCACTTTTTCCCATCCTTCCACCATTGCTAGCCTCTCTAATACCGCGTACTTTTCGCCGGTATCATACACCCACCATATACCTTCCTCAAAACAGCCACCATACCTACCTATCATGGCATTTCCATAGTCATTCCGAGATATATTGCCATGCAACTTTCCACCGTTCCGTTTATTATGACATGCTCCATCATTGTCATATTGCTAGCATGATCATGTAGTTGACATCGTATTTGTGGCAAGGCCACCGTTCATAATTCATTCATACATGTCACTCATGATTCATTGCATATCCTGGTACACCGCCGGAGGCATTTATATAGAGTCATACTGTGTTCTAAGTATCGAGTTGTAATTGTTGAGTTGTAAGAAAAAAAGTGTGATGATCATCATTATTAGAGCATTGTCCCAAGTGAGGAAAGGATGATGGAGACTATGATTCCCCCACAAGTCGGGGTGAGACTCCGGACGAAAAAAAAATATATATATATATATAAAAGAGGCCAAAGAAGCCCCAAAAAAAAGAGAGGCCATAAAAAAGAGAAAGGCCCAAATAAAAAAAAGTGAGAGAAAAAGAGAGAAGGGACAATGTTACTATCCTTTTACCACACTTGTGCTTCAAAGTAGCACCAAGATCTTCATGATAGAGAGTCTCTCATTTTGTCACTTTCATATACTAGTGGGAATTTTTGATTATAGAACTTGACTTGTATATTCCAATGATGGGCTTCCTCAAAATGCCCTAGGTCTTCGTGAGCAAGCGAGTTGGATGCACACCCACTTAGTTTCTTTTGTAGAGCTTTCATATACTTAAAGCTCTAGTGCATCCGTTGCATGGCAATCCCTACTCACTCACATTGATATCTATTGATGGGCATCTCCATAGCCCGTTGATATGCCTAGTTGATGTGAGACTATCTTCCCTCTTTTTGTCTTCTCCACAACCCCCATTCTATTCCACATATAGTGCTATATCCGTGGCTCACGCTCATGTATTGCATGAAGATTGAAAATGTTAAAGTATGAAACAATTGCTTGTATTGTCATCGGGGTTGTGCATGATTTAAACATTTTGTGTGGGGAAGATGGAGCATATCCAGACTATATGATTTTGTAGGGATAACTTTCTTTGGCGATGTTATTTTGAGAAGACATAATTGCTTAGTTAGTATGCTTGAAGTATTATTATTTTTATGTCAATATGAACTTTTGTCTTGAATCTTTCGGTTCTGAATATTCATACCACAAGTAAGAAGGATTACATTGAAATTATGCCAAAGTATCAGTCCGCATCAAAAATTCCTTTTTATCATTTACCTACTCGAGCACGAGCAGGAATTAAGCTTGGGGATGCTTGATACGTCTCCAACGTATCTATAATTTTTGATTGCTCCATGCTACGTTATCTACTGTTTTAGGCAATATTGGGCTTTATTATCCACTTTTATATTATTTTTGGGACTAACCTATTAACTGGAGGCCCAGCCCAGATTTGCTGTTTCATGCCTATTTCAGTGTTTCGAGGAAAAGGAATATCAGACGAAGTCAAAACGGAACGAAATCAACTGGAGAAGTTATTTTTGGAAGGAAAGCCACCCGATGGACTTGGAGTGCACGTCAGGAGATACGGGAGGTGCTCACGAGGGTGGTGGGCGCGCACACCCCCCGGGCGTGCCCCCTGCCTCGTGGGGCCCTCGTAGCTCCTCCGACATACCCCCTGCACCCATATATACTCTTGTACCCTAAAACTTCCAGAACAGAAGATAGATTGGGAGTTCTGCCGCTGCAAGCCTCTGTAGCCACCAAAAACCTCTCGGCATCCCATTCCGGCACCCTGTCGGAGGGGGAACCCATCACCGGCGGCCATCTTCATCATCCCGGCGCTATCCATGACGAGGAGGGAGTAGTTCACCCTCGGGCCTGAGGGTATGTACCAGTAGCTATGTGTTTGATCTCTCTCTCTCGTGTTCCATCTATGGCACGATCTTGATGTATCCCGAGCTTTGCTATTGTAGTTGGTTCTTATGATATTTCTCCCCCTCTACTCTCTTGTGATGAATTGATTTTCCCCTTTGAAGTTATCTTATCGGATTGAGTCTTTTATGAGAACACTTGATGTATGTCTTGCCGTGATTATCTGTGATGACAATGGGATATCATGTGCCACTTGATGTATGTTTTGGTGATCAACTTGCGGGTTTCGTGACATTGGGAACCTATGCATAGGGGTTGGCACACGGTCTTGACTCTCCGATAGAAACTTTGGGGCACTCTTTGAAGTACTTTTATGTTGGTTGGATGAATCTGAGATTGTGTGATGCATATCGTATAATCATGCCCATGGATACTTGAGGTGACAATGGAGTATCTAGGTGACATTAGGGTTTTGGTTGATTTGTATCTTAAGGTGTTATTCTAGTACGAACTCTTTTGTAGATCGATCCGAAAGAATAGCTTTGAGGTGGTTTCGTAGCCTACCATAATCTCTACGTTTGTTCTCCGCTATTAGTGGCTTTGGAGTGACTCTTTGTTGCATGTTGAGGGCTTGTTATATGATCTACCTATGTTATTATTGTTGAGAGAACTTGCACTAGTGAAAGTATGAACCCTAGGCCTTGTTTCCTATCATTGCAATACCATTTACGCTCACTTTTAGCACTTGTTACCTTGCTGTTTTTATTATTTCAGATTACAAATACCTTTATCTACCATCCATATTGCACTTGTATCACCATCTCTTCACCGAACTAGTGCACCTATACAATTTACCATTGTATTGGGTGTGTTGGGGACACAAGAGACTTTTTGTTATTTGGTTGCAGGGTTGTTTGAGAGAGACCATCTTCATCATACGCCTCCTACGGATTGATAAACCTTAGGTCATCCACTTGAGGGAAATTTGCTACTGTCCTACAAACCTGTGCACTTGCAGGCCCAACAACGTCTACAAGAAGAAGGTTGTGTAGTAGACATCACACGGCGTGACAGGACATCTCTGCTGCTTCCGCGGTGCGTCCAAACCAGTCTGCTGCATCAACGGTGTGGCGGGACCTCCATGCTGCTTTAGCGGCGCGGCGAGACCTTCGTGCTGCTTCGGTGGCGCGGCGGGACATGCCGACTGCTTTCTGCTACGTCTTGAGCTTGCGTTGGTTTTCCATGAAGAGGAAAGGGTGATGCAGCACTAGTAGCATAAGTATTTCCCTCAGTTTTTGAGAACCAAGGTATCAATCCAGTAGGAGGCTCCTCAAAAGTCCCACGCACCTACACAAACAAACAAAGAACCCGCAACCAACACAATAAAGGGGTTGTCAATCCCTTCACGGCCACTTGCGAAAGTGAGATCTGATAGAGATAGTACGATAAGATAAATATATTTTTGGTATTTTATATTATAGATGCAAAAAGTAAAGATGCAAATAAAAGTAGATTGAAAACTTATATGATAAAAGATAGACCCGGGGGCCATAGGTTTCACTAGTGGCTTCTCTCAAGATAGCGTAAGTATTACGACGGGTGAACAAATCACTGTCGAGCAATTGATAGAAAAGTGAATAATTATGAGATTATCTAGGCATGATCATGTATATAGGCATCACGTTCGTGACAAGAAGACCGACTCCTGCCTGCATCTACTACTATTGCTCCACACATCGACCGCTATCCAGCATGCACCTAGAGTATTAAGTTCATAAGAACAGAGTAATGCATTAAGAAAAATGACATGATGTAGAGGGATAAACTCAAGCAATATGATATAAACCCCATCTTTTTATCCTTGATGGCAACAATACAATAAGTGCCTTGCAACCCTTTCTGTCACTGGGTAAGGACACCGCAAGATTGAACCCAAAGCTAAGCACTTCTCCCATGGCAAGAAAGATCAATCCAGTAGGCCAAACCAAACTGATAATTCGAAGAGACTTGCAAAGATAATTCAATCATACATAAAAGAATTTAGAGGAGATTCAAATATTTCTCATAGATAAACTTGATCATAAACCACAATTCATCGGATCTGGACAAACACACCGCAAAAAGAGTTTACATCGAATAGAACTCCACAAGAGAGGGGGAGAACATTGTATTGAGATCCAAAAAGAGAGAAGAAGCCATCTAGCTAATAACTATGGACCTGAAGGTCTGTGGTAAACTACTCACAACTCATCGGAGGGGCTATGGTGTTGATGTAGAAGCCCTCCATGGTCGATTCCCCCTCCAGTGGAGCATCGGTGAAGGCTCCAAGATGGGATCTCATGGATACAGAAGGTTACATCGGTGGAAATTGTTTTTTGTTGGCTCCCTGGATGTTTTCGGGGTACGTAGGTATATATAGGAGGAAGAAGTACGTCGGTGGCCGCTCGAGGGGCCCAGGAGACAGGGGCGCCCCCAGGAGGGGTGGGCGTGCCCTCCTATATCCTGTCCGCCTCGTTTGCTTCTTGACTTGCACTCCAAGTTCTCCGGATCACGTTCGTTCCAAAAATCATGCTCCCGAAGGTTTCATTCTTTTTGGACTCCGTTTGATATTCCTTTTCTTCGAAATACTAAAATAGGCAAAAAAACAGCAATACAGGTTGGGCCTCCGGTTAGTAGGTTAGTCCCAAAAATGATATAAATGTGTAAAATAAAGCCCATAAACATCCAAAAGGGGTAATATAATAGCATGGAACAATCAAAAATTATAGATACATTGGAGATGTATCAAGCGTCCCCAAGCTTAGTTCCTGCTCGTCCTCGAGTAGGTAAATGATAAAAACAAATTTTTTGATGTGTAATGCTACCTAGCATAATTCTCAATGTAATTTTCTTTATTGTGGCATGAATGTTCAGATCCAAATGATTCAAGATAAAAGCTTATAAAACATTAAAAAAATAATGCTTCGAAGCATACTAACAAATAATCATGTCCTATCAAAATAGCATAGCCAAAGAAAGCTTATCCCTACAAAATCATATAGTCAGGCCATGCTTCATTTTCATTACACAAAATACTCCCATCATGCACAACCCCGGTTTCAGCCAAGCAATTGGTTCATACTTTTTAAGGCGCTTTAGCTTTTTCAACTCTTACGCAATACATGAGCGCAAGCCATGGACATAACACTATGGTTGTATATGGTGGTGGTTGTGAGGACAAAAAAAGGATAAGATAGTCTCACATCAACTAGGCGTATTAACGGGCTATGGAGATGCCCATCAATAGATATCAATGTGAGTGAGTAGGGATTGCCATGCAACAGATGCACTAGAGCTATAAATATATGAAAGCTCAACAAAAGAAACTAAGTGGGTGTGCATCCAACTTGCTTGCTCACGAAGACCTAGGGCATTTTGAGGAAGCCCATCATTGGAATATACAAGCCAAGTTCTATAATGAAAAATTCCCACTCAGTATATGAAAGTGACAACATAGGAAACTCTCTATCATGAAGACCATGGTGCTACTTTGAAGCACAAGTGTGAAAAAAAAGATAGTAGCATTGTCCCTTCTCTCTTTTTCTCTCATTTTTTCCTTTTTTTCTTTCTTTTTTTCTTTCTTTCTGTTTTTTTCTTTTTCTTTTTGGCCTTTCTCCCTTTTTTCTTTTTCTTTTCGGCCTTTCTTTTTTTCTTTTTAAAGTCCGAAGTCTCATCCCGACTTGTGGGGGAATCATAGTCTTCATCATCCTTTCCTCACTGAGACAATGCTCTAATAATGAAGATCATCACACTTTTATTGATTTACAACTCAAGAATTACAACTCAAAACTAGAACAAGATATGTCTCTATGTGGATGCCTCCAGCGGTGTACCGGGATATGCTATGAATCAAGAGCGACATGTATGAAAATTATGAAGGTGGCCTTGCCACAAATATGATCTCAACTACATGATCATGCAAAGAGCAATATGACAATGATGAAGTGTGTCATAATAAACGGAACGGTGGAAAGTTGCATGGCAATATATCTCGGAATGGCTACGAAAATGCCATAATAGGTAGGTATGGTGGATGTTTTGAGGAAGGTAAATAATGGGTGCATGATACCGGCGAATGTTGCGCGGTATAGTAGAGGCTAGCAAAGTGGAAGGATGAGTGTGCGTATATCCATGGACTCACATTAGTCATAAAGAACTCATATACTTATTGCAAAATTCTACTTGCCTTGAAGCAAAGTACTACTACGCATGCTCCTATGGGAAGGGTTGGTAGGAGTTAACCATCGCGCGATCCCGACCTCCACTCATAAGGAAGGCAATTAAAAGAGCACCTCATGCAACAAATTTGTCACACAACTTTTACCATACGTGCATGCTACGGGACTTGCCAACTTCAACACACGTATTTCTAAATTTCTTAATTACCCACTATCATGACTCTAACATTACTACCTCTATATCTCAAAACAATTATCAAGCATCAAATTGATCATATCATCCAATTCACTTCCTATGATAGTTTTTATTATACCCAACTTGGATGCCTACCATTCTAGGACCAATTTTATAACCATATCAAATACCATGCTGTTATAAAAGACTCTTAAAATAATATAAGTGAAGCATGAGAGACTAGCAATTTCTACAAAATTAAGCCACCGCCGTGCTCTAAAAGATATAAGTGAAGCACTAGAGCAAAAACTATCAAGCTCAAAAGATATAAGTGAAGCACATAGAGTATTCTAGCAAATTCTAATCAAGTGGGCTTCTCCCAAAAGGTGTGTACAACAAGGATGATTGTGGTAAAATAAAAATCAAATACTAATATAATACATGACGCTCCAAGCAAAACACATATCATGTGGCGAATAAAAATATAGCTCCATGTAAAGTTACCAATGAACGAAGACGAAAGAGGGGATGCCTTCCCGGGGCATCCCCAAGCTTAGGCTTTTGGCTATCCTTGAATATCTTGGGGTGCCATGGGCATCCCCAATCTTAGGCTTTTGCCACTCATTATTCCACAGTCCATCAAATCTTTACCCAAAACTTGAAAACTTCACAACACAAAACTCAACAGGAAATCTTATAAGCTCTGTTAGTGAAAGAAAACAAAACCACCACATAAGGTACTGTAATGAACTCATTATTTATTTATTTTGGTGTTAAACCTACTGTATTCCAAGTTCTCTATGGTTCATACCACTTAATACTAGCCATAGATGCATCAAAATAAGCAAACAACACACGAAAGGCAGAATCTGTCAAAAACAGATCAGTCTGTAGAAATCTGTAACTAACGCAAACATCTGGAACTGTAAAAATCCTACCAAAATAGGAAGTCCTGGAAAATTTGTCTATTAATCAGCATCAAAAAGAATCAATGCAAAATCATGTTTCTGTGATTTAACAAAACTAATTTCGTGCGTGCAAAGTTTCTGTTTTTCAGCAGAAACAAATCAACTATCATCATAGGTTATCCTATAGGTTCTACTTGGCACAAACACTAATTAAAAGATAAAAACTCATATAAACAGAAGGTAGATGCAAAATTTATTACTAAATAGGAACAAAAACAAAAACACAAATAAAATTGGGTTGCCTCCCAACTAGCACTATCGTTTAACGCCCCTAGCTAGGCATAAAAACGAAGATAGATCTAAGTAGTGCCATCTTTGGCACTCAATTCATAAGTAGCCC
Source organism: Triticum aestivum (assembly GCF_018294505.1). Lineage (NCBI taxonomy): Eukaryota > Viridiplantae > Streptophyta > Magnoliopsida > Poales > Poaceae > Triticum > Triticum aestivum. Next base: position 245,777,562 of record NC_057807.1, read on the forward strand.
GCATGATAGATTCATAAGGTAATTTGACTTTCTTTATTGGAAAGTGCTCCATGCCTTTCCTTAATGGAAATTGGAATCTAATATTCCCTTCCTTCATATCAATAATCGCACCAATCGTTCTAAGAAAAGGTCTACCAAGAATAATAGGGCAAGAAAGATTGCAATCTATATCAAGAACGATAAAATCTACGGGCACCGAATTTCTATTTGCAACAATGAGAACATCATTGATCCTTCCTATTGGCTTTTTAATGGTGGAATCTACAAGGTGCAAATTTAAAGAGCAATCATCAAGATCATGGAAACCTAGAATATCACATAAAGTTTTTAGAATAGTGGAAACACTAGCACCCAAATCACACAAAGCATAACACTCATGATCTTTAATTCTAATCTTTATAGTAGGTTCCCACTCATCATTAAGTTTTCTAGGTATAGAAACTTCCAAATTAAGTTTTTCATCATAAGATTGCATCAAGGCATCAACGATATGTTTGGTAAAAGCTTTATTTTGACTATAAGCATGAGGAGAATTAACAACAGATTGCAACAAGGAAATACAACCTTCTAAAGAACAATTGTCATAATCAAATTCCTTGAAATCCAAGATAGTGGGTTCAATACTATTTAAAGTCATGACCTCTCCAATCCCACTTTTACCAAATTTAGCGTCAAGATCTAAAAACTCCGAATTCTTGGGACGCCTTCTAACTAAAGTTGACTCATCTCCAGTCCCATTATTATCAAGATTCATGTTGCAAAACAAAGATCTAATAGGAGACACATCAATAACTTTAAGATCTTCATCATTATTTTCATTGAAACTAGAAGAACACGCCTTTACAAAGCAATGTTTCTTAGCACGCAATCGAGCGGTTCTTTCCTTGCACTCATCAATGGAAATTCTCATTGCTTTGAGAGACTCATTGATATCAATGTTAGGAGGAGTAGACCTAAGTTTAAGAGAATCAACATCAAGCGAAAGTCTATCAACGTTCCTAGCCAAATCATCATCTTTGAGCAATTTCTCTTCAAGCAAAGCATTAAAATTCTTTTGAGAAATCATAAATTCTTTCACACTATTCTCAAAATCAGAGGGCATCTTATAGAAATTACCATAAGAATTATTGTAGTAATTTCCATAATTATTAGAGGAATTACTAGGGAACGGTCTAGAATTAAAGTTTCCTCTATAAGCATTGCTACCAAAACTATTCCTACCAACAAAATTCACATCCATAGATTCATTATTATTCTCAATCAAAGTAGACAAAGGCATATCATTGGGATCAAGAGGAGTATTTTTAGCAGCAAACAACTTCATAAGTTCATCCATCTTTCCACTCAAAACATTGATTTCTTCTATAGCATGCACTTTTTTACTAGAAGATCTTTCGGTGTGCCATTGAGAATAATTAGCCATAATATTATCAAGAAGTTTTGTAGCATCTCCTAATGTGATTTCCATAAACATGCCTCCCGCGGCCGAATCTAGAAGATTTCTAGAAGCAAAGTTCAAACCGGCATAAATTTTTTGTATGATCATCCATAAATTCAAACCATGAGTAGGGCAATTGCGAATCATCAATTTCATTCTTTCCCAAGATTGGGAAACATGATCATGATCAAGTTGTTTAAAATTCATAATATCGTTCCTAAGAGTGATAATCTTAGTGGGAGGAAAATACTTAGAGATAAAAGCATCTTTGCACTTGTTCCAAGAATCAATATTATTTTTAGGCAAAGACGAAAACCAAACTTTAGCATGATCTCTAAGTGAAAACGGAAATAACTTCAATTTAACAATATCATTATCCATATCTTTCTTCTTTTGCATATCACACAAATTGACAAAGTTGTTTAGATGAGTAGCGGCATCTTCACTAGGAAGGCCGGCGAATTGATCTTTCCTAACAAGATTCAGCAAAGCAGTATTGATTTCACAAGACTCAACATCATTAAGAGGAGCAATGGGAGTACTAAGGAAATAATTATTATTGGTATTGGAGAAATCACACAATTTGGTATTATCTTGCGCCATGGCAACAAGTAATCCAACACAAAAGCAAACAGAAAAAGGCAAGCGAAAAAGAGAGAGAAGATTGGGAAAGAGAGGGCAAATAAAACAGCAAGGATAAAGTGGGGGAGAGGAAAACGAGAGGCAAATGGCAAATAATGTAAATGCGAGTGAGATGAGTTTGTGATGGGTACTTGGTATGTCTTGACTTGAGCAAAGACCTCCCTGGCAACGGCGCCAAAAATCCTTCTTGCTACGTCTTGAGCTTGCATTGGTTTTCCTTGAAGAGGAAAGGGTGATGCAGCAATAGTAGCGTAAGTATTTCCCTTAGTTTTTGAGAACCAAGGTACCAATCCAGTAGGAGGCTCCTCAAAAGTCCCACGCACCTACACAAACAAACAAAGAGCTCACAACCAACGCAATAAAGGGGTTGTCAATCCCTTCACGGCCACTTGCGAAAGTGAGATCTGATAGAGATAGTATGATAAGATAAATATATTTTTGGTATTTTATATTATAGATGCAAAAAGTAGAGATGCAAATAAAAGTAGATTGAAAACTTATATGATAAAAGATAGACCCGGGGGCCATAGGTTTCACTAGTGGCTTCTCTCAAGATAGCATAAGTATTACGGTGGGTGAATAAATTACGGTCGAGCAATTGATAGAAAAGAGAATAATTATGAGATTATCTAGGCATGATCATGTATATAGGCATCACATCCGTGACAAGTATACCGACTCCTGCCTGCATCTACTACTATTACTCCACACATGGACCGCTATCCAGTATGCACCTAGAGTATTAAGTTCATAAGAACAGAGTAATGCATTAAGAAAAATGACATGATGTAGAGGGATAAACTCAAGCAATATGATATAAACCCCATCTTTTTATCCTCGATGGCAGCAATACAATAAGTGCCTTGCAACCCTTTCTGTCACTGGGTAAGGACACCGCAAGATTGAACCCAAAGCTAAGCACTTCTCCCATGGCAAGAAAGATCAATCTAGTAGGCCAAACCAAACTGATAATTCGAAGAGACTTGCAAAGATAACTCAATCATACATAAAAGAATTCAGAGAAGATTCAAATATTTCTCATAGATAAACTTGATCATAAACCCACAATTCATCGGATCTCGACAAACACACCACAAAAAGAGTTTACATCGAATAGATCTCCACAAGAGAGGGGGAGAACATTGTATTGAGATCCAAAAAGAGAGAAGAAGCCATCTAGCTAATAACTATGGACCCGAAGGTCTGTGCTAAACTACTCACAACTCAACGGAGGGGCTATGGTGTTGATGTAGAAGCCCTCTGTGGTCGATTCCCCCTTCGACGGAGCGCCAACGAAGGCTCCAAGATGGGATCTCGCGGATATAGAAGGTTACGACGGTGGAAATTGTTTTTTGTTGGCTCCCTGGATGTTTTCAGGATACGTAGGTATATATAGGAGGTAGAAGTACGTCGGTGGCTGAGGGAGTCCTGGATTAGGGGGTATCCGGACAGCCGGACTATATACTTTGGCCGGACTATTGGACCGTGAAGATACAAGACTCAAGACTTCGTCCCGTTTCCGGATGGGACTCTCCCTTGCGTGGAAGACAAGATTGGTGATCCGGATATTAGATTTCCTTCTTTGTAACCGACTCTGTGTAAACCCTAGCCCCCTCCGGTGTTTATATAAACCGGAGGGTTTAGTCCATAGAAGGACAATCATAATCATTATAGGCTAGATTCTAGGGTTTAGCCTCTACGATCTCGTGGTAGATCAACTCTGATAATACTCATATATATCATCAAGATCAATCAAGCAGGAAGTAGGTTTTTACCTCCATCGAGAGGGCCCGAACCTGGGTAAAACATCATGTCCCTTACCTCCTGTTACCATTAGCCTTAGACGCACAATCGGGACCCCCTACCCGAGATCCGCCAGTTTTGACACCAACATTGGTGCTTTCATTGAGAGTTCCTCTGTGTCGTCGCCGCAAGGCTTGATGGCTCTTTCAATCATCAACAACAACGCGGTCCAGGGTGAGACTTTTCTCCCCGGACAGATCTTCGTGTTCGGCGGCTTCGCATTGCGGGCCAATTCGCTTGGCCATCTGGAGTAGATCGATAGCTACGCCCCTGGCCATCAGGTCAGGTTCAGAAACTTAAACTACACTGCTAATATCCGCGGACACTCGATCTTCGACGGATTCGGGCCTACGCCAGGAGCGCCGAACAGTCACGATGAGCACGGCTTAGACCTGCTGTCGGACCATACTCGAGATATTGCACCTACAGGATCTCCGGACCTAAATCCGGGGCAGATTGCGTCGTCCGAGGACTGGTGGATGGACCCCGCCCCGGAGGCCGCACACTCATCGGTGGTAGAGCCGAACACAGACTTCACCCCCAAGGAAGTCTGTGTCTCCGGACCCCCGGACTTGCGTCCGGCTGTAGGTTCCAGACCGCGCGCCCCCGAGCCTGCGGATTCTAGTTGGGCTCCGATAATGGAATTCACCACTGCGGATATCTTCCAGCACTCGCCCCTCGGCGACATGCTGAATTCACTAAGGTCTCTCTCTTTGTCAGGAGATGCTTGGCCGAACTATGTCCGGCTTGAGGGGGAAGAAGGCGACGAAGAAATTCGTTCCCCACCCACCACCCACTTCATAGCCACTGTCGACGACGTAACAGACATGCTTGACTTTGACTCCGATGACACCAATGGTACGGACGTCGGTGCAGGGGACGATTCTAAACCACCGCCCATGGGGCGCTAGACCGCCACCTCATCATATGATATATACATGGTGGACACGCCTAAGGAGGACGATGGCGACAAAGCAGAGGATAAAACCCCCGGACAAAAGAAAAAACGACGGCGCAGACGCTGCTCTAAGTCCAGCCACAGTAAAAACAGTGATAACAGCGCTAGAAGGATCGACACCCCAGACAACTCCAAAGGCAACAACGACCATATGGACCCAGCGATGGAGCAGGATGAGCCAAGTCACGCCAAACACAACCCGGAGCAGACGCCCAACCACAGTGATCCCGAGGGCCGAACTCATCAACCCGCCCCGGGAGAGGAGCACAGTCCGGACGATGATGCATTCATCATCCCGGAAAAACGTTTGGAACGAGATAACCTCCACAGAAAGCTTATGGCCACTGCGAGAAGTCTAAAGAAGCAGAAGCAAAGGCTCAAGGCCGCATAGGAAACGCTCAATCGCAGATGGAATAAAGTGCTAGACACTGAAGAAAAATACGGCGATGATCGCCACACAAAGAGCTATCCAAAGCGCAAGCTGCTGCCAGAATTCGACGATGAGGCCGTTCCACCGAAGAACAATACAGCCAATAGGCCGGACCGACCACTTCATGACCGTAATAGAGCAGCTACTGACGCCGCACACGATTTACGTGAGCTCCTGGATAAAAAAGCCGGCGCAACCATGTCCATCTAAGGTTCTAGGGGACACACTCCGGTGCAGGATCATGGTCAGACTGATCGAGTACCATTTTGGAATCAGCACCGGACACAACAACAGTCGACAACACGCCACAACATGTCCAGATACAGAGGGGCCGCTCACCCTCTGTGCTTCACCGAAGAGGTACTGGACTACGAATTTCCATAGGGCTTCAAACCCGTGAACATAGAGGCATATGACGGAACGACAGACCCCGGGGTCTGGTGAGGATTTTATCCTTCACATGCACATGGCTCGTGGAGACGACCTCCATGCCATCAAATACCTTCCCCTCAAGTTGAAGGGACCAACATGACACTGGTTGAAAAGTCTCCCCGAAAACTCAATCGGAAGTTGGGAGGATCTTGAGGATGCTTTCAGGGCCAATTTTCAAGGAACCTATGTCCAACCTCCAGATGCTGACGATTTAAGTCACATAATTCAACAGCCCGGAGAGTCCGCCCACAGGCTTTGGAATAGATTCCTCACTAAGAAGAATCAAATTGTCGATTGTCCGGATGCCGAAGCCCTAGCGGCCTTCAAGCACAGTATCCGGGATGAGTGGCTCGCCAGACACCTCGGCCAAGAAAAGCCGAGGACAATGGCAGCCTTAACAAGCCTTATGACCCGCTTTTGCGCGAGTGAAGATAGCTGGTTGGCCCGTAGAGGCACCAGCGACCCAGGCACATCCGAAATCAGGGATGGCAATGGGAAGCCACGGCGCAATAAAAACAAACGTCCGAACAAGGAAGAAAGTCCGGACAACACAACGGTTAACACCGGATTCAGGGGCTCTCGACCCGGTCAACAAAAGAAGCCATTTAAAGGAAGCAAAGAGGGACCGTCCGGCCTGAACAAAGTCCTGGACAGACTGTGCCAAATTCATGGCACCCGCGAAAAGCCTGCGAACCACACTCACAGAGAATGCTGGGTCTTTAAGCAGGCCGACAAGTTAAATGGCGAACACAAGGGAAGGGAAACACCAAGTGAAGACGAGGATGAGCCTCGCCAGCCGAACACTCGGGGATAGAAAAAATTCCCACCAGAGGTAAAAACAGTAAACATGATCCACGCGGCTCACATTCCCAAGAGAAGGCGCGAACGCGTGCTCAGAGACGCATACGCTGTAGAGCCCGTCGCTCCCAAACTTAACCATTGGTCGGCCTTCCCGATCACCTTCGATCACAAGGACTACCCAACTAGTATGCGGCACGGCGGATCAGCTGCCTTGGTGCTCGACCTAATAATCGAAGGATACCATCTCACTCGCGTCCTCATGGACGGCGGCAGTAGTCTCAATCTAATATACCAGGACACTGTCCGCAGGATGGGGATAGACCCATCCAGAATCAGCCGCAGTAACACCACCTTTGAAGGGGTGATACCAGGCATTAAAGCCCGCTACAGGAGCTCCCTCATACTAGAGGTGACATTCGGTTCCCCAGGCAACTCCAGAAGCGAAGAACTACTCTTCACCATCGCCCCCCTGCAAAGTGGTTATCATGCATTGCTCGGGAGAACGGCCTTCGCCCGCTTCAACGCAGTACCGCACTACACTTACCTTAAACTCAAGATGCCCGGTCCATGTGGCGTCATCACCTTTAACGAAAATACAGAGCGTTCCTTATACACGGAAGAGTATGCAACGACTCTAGCAGCCGTACTCTAAGCGGCCTCTAATATCAGAACACATGATCGGTCGTTAAGACCACGAACACGGTTAGACGAGTCCGGCAGCCCAGATAAACCTGAGCTGGGCGCTATACATGTAATCCCATAGAGGACACCAGGGGCTACAGATATTTAATAAAGCCCAACTTTTGGCTTGACCTTATTAACAGGCCAATGCCTTACACTTCTACTATCCATTGATGATAGCCAACTCTTCGCACGCTTATGTCATACTCTTCTACATGAGTTTTCCTTTTTACAGACACCATTCGTGCGATACCCTCCCAGGACACGGCACAGCGGAGATAAAGGCGCAGACGTACAGCAAGGCCCCGCTCAAAGGTTTCTCTTTAGATTAAGCCCCTGGTAAACCTTCTTTATTGTCTCTTGTTGCTTACACATCCCATGGGTACTACACCCATAGGGGATACTGCCGTTATTGGCATTTCGCCATGACAGACTAATGCATGTACCTGGAAATACAGGGTTCATAATAAAGGGCGTTACTCAGCCCAGTATATGTTATAAAGTCCGAATACCTTAGGGAGTGTTCGGCGTCGCGAGTTTGGCCTTATATGTATCAGCTCCGAATCATGTCTTTGGTCAAATGTTGGGTTTGCTCGGCTCCTGGGTTTCCCGCCTTACGTTCCGTTCTTATCAGCTAAGGCGGCCAAAGGAGAACTACTGCAATTGTGCCCTGGTTATGCCGGATGGGCACCTCAGTAGAGAAAGCCGAAAACTGACTGTCATGATATTGCGAGAGACTGTTCAACCACTCGAAGACTTATCGGAATCTTTAGGATTCCTCCGCATTAACGTAGGACCATTTCCCGGTCATGTACACACGCGCCCGTATTCGAATGCACACAAAGGTACCAGGGGCTACACAGTAGCCCCACCGTCAAACTCCTATGGCTAAGTGAAAGTGTTAAAGCTATATAGCCCGGTTGCCTAGTTCGACGTGCGATCACCTCAATGGACGAAGACGTTGGATCAAGTGTGATTACGCACATTTTCGTGAACACCCCTGCATTGTATGCGTGGGGGCTGAAGCCAACGACTGCTAACTTTCAGATCACATATACACATAAAACGGCCGCACAGGAGGCACAATAACACTTTTGGGCGAAAAGTATAAACATAGCCTCCATAATTTCAATGAAATTGTTCTTAGAATGAAACGATTTGTCACTCGAACATGACATTCTTTCAGCACTAAGCCTCTATTAAATGAGCACCTTCTGTTACCTGCTCCAAGTAGTGCTCGGCTGGATCCTGGCTTCCCGCCGGATTCTGGGTTGCAATGATGGTGGCCTCCATATCTGTCCAATATGCTTTAACACGGGCAAGAGCACTCCGTGCACCCTCTATACACGCCGACCTCTTCATGGCATCGATTCGTGATATGACACCAAGAAATTGTTGCAGTAAACCAAAATAATTGTCCGGCCTTGGCCCCTTCGGCCATAGATGGTCTATTACATACCTCATTGCAAGACCGGACAACCTATGGAGCTCGGCCACAACATCCATCCTTTCACTCAATGGCAACGGGCGCGCTGGAGCACTGAATTGCGACCAGAACAACTTTTCCACTTAATTATCTTTTTGATCCTCGAAAAACTTGGCCGCATCAGCCGTACTCTTTGCCAGGTCCGCATACGTGTCTGCAGGGCTCCAGCGTCGATCCAGAGGTGCGTGCTTTGGATCTAAGAACTTCATCCGCAACAAATAGGGGTTTCCAGCCGCGATTTCTCCGCCTTGTCGAAGCTCCTCCCGCGCATCCCTAATTTCGGAACGCGTCTCCTTGGCCGCATCCAGGGCCTTCTTCAGGTCAGCCGAATTAGCCTGATTCTCTTTTTCAAGGAGCTCATACCGATTGGCGGCGTTTTTCAGCTCCACAGCCATCTCGGCTATTTTATCTTCGCTTCGGCGATGAGTAGCCTGTTCGGCTCTCAACTCTTCGGCCACCTTTAGGGCAGCCGCATTGCTAGCCCGGGCTTGTTCCTTGGCTAGGGCAAGTTCCGCCCTTAGGGCCTCCACGGCAGCAGCTCCGCCTGCAGTCCAAGCATATCACATTAAAATCATGCTCCTCTTAATATTTCGTATAAAAAATAAGGAAAGCAGAGCACATACTTTGTGACTCGTGAAGCCGCTCGTTCACAAGTGTGATGTCGGCATCCACAACTTCAATCTGCCGCCTCAGTTCAGCGACTTCAACGGACCGGTCGGCTGCCGGACCCCTAGCCAGCTGCGCACGAATACAATGTGATCATTACTCAACAATGTGATCCTCCGTTTGCCGCCTAGGGCTGGCAACCAGAGTCTCAGGGGCTACTATCCACATGGAGCACACCTAGCACGTGCGCCATAATATTTTTTTTACGTATTTCATTACATACCTCAAAGCCTCTGAGCAGGCTCGTAAAAGCTTCATTCAGCCCGCTTGTGGCAGATGAAATCTTCCCAAGCACCGTGCTCATTAATGAACGGTGATCCTCCGAGAGAGCAGCTCGCTCCAGAAGGCCCGTCAGCGTGTCTGGCCGGTCGCCGAACTGTGCCGGACCCTTCTTATCGCCCCCCATGGGAGCCGAACACTCCGGGCTCAGGGCAGCCGAAGTACTAGCTTCTGGCCTCGGCAAATTTGGACTCCTCCATGACGACACCTCGGGGTCGCCCGCCCCATGAGGCGGTGAGGTTGGTGGGGTTTCACTCTCCATCATCTCCGGAAGGAGATCCCCTGAAGACGAATTCTGTCGAGAAGAGCTGCTAGCCGGACTGCAAAAAATGGATCCTGGTTATTGTTCTCGGAGGAGGAAGCAGTAGCTTTGTATTTACGATTAACTTACAGCTTGGCTGAGGGCTGGCCCGTTTTTGGGCATGGCGCGGTGAGGACGCCCTTCGGGGCAGGGCCTCTTGGTGAAGTTTTCTTCCCTTGTCTGGGCACCTCCGAATCCAAATCTTCGGAGGTGGCCCTTTTCTTCCTGTGAGGGGAGGAGACCTTAGATTCCCCTCCCCGACTATCCTCCTTTGTGGAGGTAGCAATTCCCCTGGTTTGGATGTGCAATATGTGAAGTTCTGCTTCTCTGTTCTTCCCTTCGTCTTTCCCCGAAGGCACTTGACTTAGCACATGACTAAGCATCTTGGCTATGGCAGGACTAGGCGAGCCTTCGGGAAGTGGCGCCAGACACCTGATTCTCTCCGCCTTGCTGAGCCATTCCTGGCCGCGGATGGTTTTCAAAATAATTTTATGATAAATATAAATGAAATGTTCGGTTTCTGGGTCACTTACTCGGGTATCTGGGCGGTTGCAGCTCAGGCCCGCATCCTCGCTGGTGTCCGGACACTTTACTTGTGGTCTGAATAATAACTTACACATCCCTTCGAGCATCATGCCGAAGAAATGCAGAATAGTCCGCGGACCATCCAGATTGAATTCCGACATCCGGAGAGGCCGGCGTTTGCACGGCAAGATCCATCGGACTAGCATTACCTGAATTACGCTGACAAGGCTAATGTCCCTCTCAAGAAGCTCCCGAATGCGGCTCTACAATGTTGGTACATCATTAGCAGGCCCCCAATCCAGTCCCACATTGTCCCATGACGCCAGTTGAGGCAGAGGGCCCGAACGGAAGTCGGGGGCAGCCACCCACTTTGTGCCTCTGGGAGCCGTGACGTAAAACCACCTCCACTACCATAGATCGGACAGCTCCGGGAATAAGCCCTCTGGCCATGGAGCGTCGGCGTTCCTGCTTATTACAGCACCTCCGCACTCCGCGTGTCGCCCCTCAATCATCTTCGGCTTCACATTGAAGGTCTTGAGCCATAAGCCGAAGTGAGGGGTGACGTGGAGAAAGGCTTCGCACACGACGATGAACGACGAGATGTGGAGGATGGCGTCCGAAGCTAGATCATGAAAATCTAGCCCGTAATAGAACATGAGCCCTATCACAAAGGGATCAAGGGTGAAGGCCAAGCCGCGGAGGAAGTGAGAAACAAATACGACGCTCTCGTTGGGCTCAGGAGTAGGGATGACCTGCCCTGGAGCAGGAAGCCCATGCTTGATGTCGGCGGTTAGATATCTGACCGCCCTGAGCTTCGCAATTTCCTCCTATGTGACAGAGGAGGCCATCCACTGGCCTTGAAGGTTGGATCCGGACATGATTTAAGATCCGAAGTGCTTAAGCTCGGGCTTCGGGTGTTGGGACTCGAGATGCGAAAAGGCGCAAGCGTGGTAGAAAAGAGGGATAGGCCTCGACCCCTCTATAAAGGGGGTGGATATCAAGCGTCCTCAGCGTGACCGCTTGGGACTTACCTAAAAACACGGAGTCATGCCAACAGGCGTCGTGGGGTTGCACGCGCCCGTATTGATGGAGGATCCCGCGATAAGGGGAACACGATCTCTGCTTTGGCAAGGTGTGCCAATAAAACCTCCTCGCAACGCGTATCTAGGCAGGCCAAGAAAAACCGGCTTGTGTTGGGCCAGGCCATGGCGTAGGGGCACACTGTACAAAAAAAATGGTAAACAGATCAGATTTGTGAAGCGTTATGCTCTCTACGGTGGTGTGCGGAAATTATCGCACAAAGCTGGACACAATCCTTAATCTGTGTTGGAGTACTCGGAGATGGAACCCGCCCTGCAATGCTGAAGACAATCTATGCGCCGGACTCATCGTCATTGAAGCCTGGTTCAGGGGCTACTGAGGGAGTCCTGGATTAGGGGGTATCCGGTCAGCCAGACTATATACTTTGGCCGGACTGTTGGATCGTGAAGATACAAGACTCAAGACTTCGTCCCGTGTCCGGATGGGACTCTCCCTTGCGTGGAAGACATGCTTAGTGATCCGGATATTAGATTTCCTTCTTTGTAACCAACTCTGTGTAAACCCTAGACCCCTTTGGTGTCTATATAAACCGGAGGGTTTAGTCCATAGAAGGACGATCATAATCATCATAGGCTAGCTTCTAGGGTTTAGCCTCTACGATCTCGTGGTAGATCAACTCTGATAATACTCATAGCATCAAGATCAATCAAGCAGGAAGTAGGGTTTTACCTCCATCGAGAGGGCCCGAACCTAGGTAAAACATCGTGTCCCTTACCTCCAGTTACCATTAGCCTTAGATGCACAGATCAGTACCCCCTACCCGAGATCCGCTAGTTTTGACACCGACAGTGGCCGCTCGAGGGGCCCAGGAGACAGGGGGCGCGCCTAGGAGGGGTGGAAGCGCCCTCCTATCTCCTGGCCTCCTTGTTTTCTTCTTGACTTGCACTCCAAGTTCTCTGGGTCACATTCATTCCAAAAATCACGCTCGCGAATGTTTCATTCCGTTTGAACTCCATTTGATGTTCCTTTTCTTCGAAATACTGAAATAGGCAAAAAACAGCAATACAGGCTGGGCCTCCGGTTAGTGGGTTAGTCCCAAAAATGATATAAATGTGTAAAATAAAGCCCATAAACATCCAAAAGGGGTAATATAATAGCATGGAACAATCAAAAATTATAGATACGTTGTAGACGTATCACTTTCATGGCTAAGCGGGACATCTCTTGCTTCCGCTTCCATGCTTGCCTCTCCGTGGTGGTAATCTCTTGATCGAGAACTCAATCTAGCCATGGAAGACGCAAGAGAATGATGCTAAATGACTTGTTTGCTTTTGTGGATGAGGGGGTGAGGAAGGAATGTGTAGTATACTTGGCATAGTACAATATTTATAACTGAGTACTAATACGCTCCTAAGTGGGAAACCATTTAGGTTTTGATTTGTGTGAACAGGTATGCAATTTCGAAGGTGATGGTACGCAAGCTCAAAATTTATTGACAGTTCTATAATTTCGAAGTGCGGCACTATTCCCGGATGGCGTAACGTGGGCATGCTTTCTCGGCCGCGTACGTAGCATTTGGTGCACCGCAATAGGCAATGTCAGCACACGTCTTGTTCCAAGAACCGTGCACACTTGTTATTACCATCGCACACGCTTCTTTTAATTAGAATGTGTGCCCGTCTAGCACACACACGTTGATCTGTCCAACTGTTTCTGTTTGTTGTGGCTAATCACAAACAGTTCATCCGTGTGAAGTGTAGGCCATCAATCGCCACACCTTTGATCGGGCTGACCATTTCTATTCTGTTGCCTAATCGCAAACAGTTAATCCTTCTGAAGTGTATGCCCTCAATCGCACACACCTTTATCTAGCTATCCATTTATGTTGTTCCGCCTCATCACAAACAGTTAATCCGAGTGAACCGTATGCTGTGTATCGCACACGCCTTCATCTGGCTGCCCGTTTCTTTTGTTCCCCCTCATCGCAAACAGTTCATTGAACTGAACTGTATGCCGTGCATCGCACACGCAACTAAAATCTGAACCGTGTTTGATGCATCCATCATCGCTAACATTTTGGACATTTTTGATGTTTCTCTGACACCATCATTTGCGATTATTGCATGGCACACCGTTTCTCGAAGGGTCTCTGATCGTAGTGTCGTGTTAGCAGCATCCTGAAGTAGTGAAGTGTGATGTATAGGTTCGCCTAAACAGCTTCTGCTTGGCACACCTTGCTAGAGGTTGCTACCAACCAAAAAGGTAGGAGGCGATCCTACATGTGACCAGGCTGACTTGAACCTAAGTGGTCGCGCGCTTAAGGGAAGGAACCTACGAGGTCAGATCCGAGGACACTAGTCGGATGTGATCTGAGGTGGACTTGGATCGTGACTGAGTAGACTTTGGGCTTTAGGGTCCATGTGGGGCCAAGTGATGAGCCCGCGATGGATGCTATATATAGTGGAGGCACGACACACTCATTCGGTTGATCGCTTCGGCGCCATCATTAGGGATTTGCATGTATTGCAACTAGCCACCTCCACTCATCGTTGGTTGTGTGATCGTACCTAGCAGTCCACTACATGACATTCCTCCTACACGCACAGATACCGTTAGAGGCAGTCCACTTGCACCGCAGCGGCGAACCTTCTCGTTGGATCCGATCGGCTACTGGGAGATCGACGAGGAGGAGATGACTCTGGATACGCACTGCCCCAATTCTACTTCCTCTGCATGGCACTACATGTCTAGCGGTAAAGATCTATGATCCACCTCGCTTAGCATGTTCTTAGTTCATTTGCGGGTAGGAATCTTTTAGTCTGTAGTCGACGCACCCTACCAAAGAACCCAATAGTGGTATCAGAGCCCCTGCTATAGGATTTGGATTGAGATTGTATGCATATTTGATATGCAGAGGCAGCAGATGAGATCTATTATCGGTGATGACCCACAACTATAGGGGATAAATTGCAGTCCTTTTGATAAGTAAGAGTGTTGAGCCCATCGAGGAGCAGAAGGTAATGACAAGCGGTTTTCAGCAAGGTATTTTCTGCAAGCACTGAAATTTTCGGTAACAAATAGTTTGATAGCAAGATAATTTCGTAACAAGTGACAAGTAGCAATTGTAACAAAGGTGCAGAGCTACTATCGTGTGATGAGGGTTGAGGGAGTCCTGGACTAGGGGGTGTCCAGACAGTCGGACTATCATCGTCGGCCGGACTCCAAGACTATGAAGATACAAGATTGAAGACTTCGTCCCGTGTCTGGATGGGACTTTCCTTGGCGTGGAAGGCAAGCTTGGCGATACGGATATGTAGATCTCCTACCCTTGTAACCGACTTTGTGTAACCCTAGCCCTCTCCGGTGTCTATATAAACCGGAGGGTTTTAGTCCATAGGACGAACAACCATTACAACAATCATACCATAGGCTAGCTTCTAGGGTTTAGCCTCCTTGATCTCGTGGTAGATCCACTCTTGTACTACCCATATCATCAATATCAATCAAGCAGGAGTAGGGTTTTACCTCCATCAAGAGGGCCCGAACCTGGGTAAAAACATCGTGTCCCTTGTCTCCTGTTACCATCCACCTAGACGCACAGTTCGGGACCCCCTACCCGAGATCCGCCGGTTTTGACACCGCCATTGGTGCTTTCATTGAGAGTTCCTCTGTGTCGTCACCGATAGGCTTGATGGCTTCTTCAATCAACAACAACGCCATCCAGGGTGAGGCTTTTCTCCCCTGACAGATCTTCGTGTTCGGCGGCTTCGCACTGCGGGCCCATTCACTTGGCCATCTGGAGCAGATCGAAAGCTACGCCCCTGGCCATCAGGCTAGATTTGGAAGCC
This sequence comes from Triticum aestivum, assembly GCF_018294505.1. Lineage (NCBI taxonomy): Eukaryota > Viridiplantae > Streptophyta > Magnoliopsida > Poales > Poaceae > Triticum > Triticum aestivum. The sequence continues at coordinate 245,792,893 of NC_057807.1, forward strand.
TAAACTTCACGGCTGACATCCGCGGAGATTTGATCTTCGACGGATTCGAGCCACAGCCGAGCGTGCCGCACTGTCACGATGGGTATGATCTAGCTCTGCCGCCGGACAGTACCTTGGAGGCCGCACACGAATCCGCTCCGACCCATAGTTCAGAGCCGATCGCGCGGATCGAGGACAGGTGGCTAGACACCGCCTCGGGGGCTGCAACCTCTATGGTGATAGAGCCGAATACTGACTTTGTCCCTTACAAAGCTCGTGACCCCGAGGTGCCGGATTCCTTGCCGGACTCCGAACCTCCTACGCCCCTACCAGTCGAAGCCGATTGCGCGCCGATTATGGAGTTCACCGCTACGGACATCTTTCAGCACTCACCCTTTGGCAACATCCTGAATTCGCTAAAGTATCTCTCATTATCAGGAGAGCCCTGGCCGGACTGCGGCCAGGATGGCTGGGATGCGGACGACGAAGAAATTCGAAGCCCACCCACCACCCACTTTGTAGCCACTGTCGACGATCTAACCGACATGCTAGACTATGACTCCGAAGACATCGACGGTATGGACGACGATGCCAGAGACGATCAAGAACCAGCGCCTACAGGGCACTGGAAGACCACCTCGTCATATGACATATACATGGTGGACACCCCGAAGAGTATGAACTCGAACGCCCCTCCAAAAGCTACCCAAAACGCAAGTTGCTCCCCCGACTAGAGGAGGAAGCATACAAACCTTCATCACTAGCGCATAATATGGCAGACCGACCACCCCGTGGCCGCGACAGAGAGGCATCTAGGCCCTCCGCCAGAACCATACCCCAGCACCGCTCGAAAAGCGTGAAGCCACAGAGAAATGCGCCGGACTTGCGGGATATATTGGAGGATAAGGCAAGACAATCAAGATCTATCTACGGATCACGTGGGCGCCGCACGACCCACGACGACTATCGTCGCGCCGGATACAGCAACTCCGGCCGGGCCAAACACAACAAACAACGCTCTCTTGAATTACGTCGTGATATTGCTTAATACAGAGGTGCTGCACATCCACTATGCTTCACAGATGAAGTAATGGATCATCAAATCCCTGAAGGGTTTAAACCCGTGAACATTGAATCCTACGACGGCACAACAGACCCCGCGGTTTGGATCAAAGATTATCTCCTTCACATCCATATGGCCCGCGGCGACGATCTCCACGCCATCAAGTACCTCCCACTCAAGCTTAAAGGACCAGCTCGGCATTGGCTTAACAGCTTGCCAGCAGAGTCAATTGGGTGTTGGGAGGACCTGGAAGCCGCATTCCTCGACAACTTCCAGGGCTCATATGTGCGACCACCAGACGCCGATGACCTAAGCCACATAATTCAGCAGCCAGACAAATCGGCCAGACAATTTTGGACAAGGTTCTTAACAAAGAAAAATAAAATCATCAACTGTCCGGATGCAGAGGCCCTCGCAGCCTTCAAACACAACATCCGCGACGAGTTTCTGGCCCGGCACGTAGGACAGGAAAAGCCGAAATCCATGGCAGCCCTCACATCACTCATGACCCGCTTCTGTGCAGGAGAGGAAAGCTGGCTAGCTCGCAGCAACAACCTCAGCAAAAATGCTGGCAGTCCGGATACTAAGGACCACAATGGTAGGTCGCGTCGAAACAAAAACAAACGCCGCGTTAACGGCGATAACAATGAGGATACGGCAGTCAACGCCGGATTCAGAGGCTCTAAACCCGGTCAACGGAAGAAGCCATTCAAAAGAACTACTCCAGGTCCGTCCAATTTGGACCGAATACTCGACCGCTCATGCCAGATACATGGCACCCCCGAAAAGCCAGCTAATCACACCAACAGAGATTGTTGGGTATTTAAGCAGGCAGGCAAGTTAATTGCCGAAAACAATTACAAGGGGCTGCAAAGCGATGACGAGGAAGAGACCCGGCCACCGAACAGTAGAGGACAGAAGGGTTTCCCCCCACAAGTGCGGACGGTAAATATGATATACGCAACCCACATACCCAAGAGGAAGCGGAAGCATGCACTTCGGGACGTATATGCGATGGAGCCAGTCGCCCCGAAGTTCAATCCATGGTCCTCTTGTCCAATCACCTTCGATCGAAGGGACCACCCTACCAGTATCCGCCATGGCGAACTCACCGCATTGGTTTTAGACCCAATCATCGATGGATTTCACCTCACTAGAGTCCTCATGGACGGCGGCAGCAGCTTGAACCTGCTTTATCAGGATACAGTGCGCAAGATGGGCATAGACCCCTCAAGGATTAAACCTACAAAGACGACCTTCAAAGGCGTCATACCAGGTGTTGAGGCCAATTGTATAGGCTCGGTCACGCTGGAAGTGGTCTTCGGATCCCCGGATAACTTCCGAAGCGAGGAGTTAATCTTCGACATAGTCCCGTTCCGCAGTGGCTATCACGCCCTGCTCGGACGAACCGCGTTTGCAAAGTTCAACGCGGTGCCACATTATGCATACCTAAAGCTCAAGATGCCAGGCCCTCGTGGAGTCATCACGGTCAACGAAAACACTGAACGCTCCCTCCGAACGGAGGAACACACAGCGGCTCTCGCGGCAGAAGTACAGAGCAGCCTCTTAAGGTAATTTTCAAGTCCGGCCGCTAAAAGACCGGACATGATTCAACGCGCCCGGAGTAACACACATCCAGACCACCTGGCACGTTCCGAGCATGCGTAGCAATGCGACCCCAACCCCAGCCCTTGCATGATCGCAAGACAAGCTCTCCGTGTACATCATTACGCTCTGGAAATACCTTGGGCATAGGGGGAGGGGTACGACCACGACAGACCCAGAGTGCGGATCAACCACACCAGGGGCTCCCAAGTGTGTCGCTTTTTTCTTTTTTTTATATATCCACAGGACTCCGCTTACCAGAGGCCCTGTCCGGCAGTAGATCCGCCGAACTCACGATGCAACAGCCAGGGAGGAACAAGGGCTACGACGAACACTCAGGTGGTCTCCATTACGAGCATTAAATCTGTTTATTACACCATTCCGCAGCCCATCCCTGGAGGGGGACATGTTTAAAATAGTCCACTCCCTTGCTTACCGCACTATTTGTATCATTCCGCACTCATGGCAGAATTCCCTGAATAAACAATGCATTACTTTTTCGCTTATAATTGCATTCCTTTCTATATATATGTTCATTTATGACATCTCGCATCCGTACAATTTGGTACGGCCGAATACACCAGGGGCTTATGTTCCCCGCATTATGGTGTGATAAGTCCGAACACTTTCACAAGTGCGGCACCCCAAACTTATAGCATTATATGCATCGGCTCCGAATCATGTCTTGGGTCAATAGTTGGGTTTGCCCGGCTCCCATGTTTTGGTACCTTACGTTCCGTTCCGTCGGCTAAGGTAGCACTGGGAGAACCACTGCGATTGCGCCCCGGTTGAGCTGGGCGAGCGCCTCAGTGGAGAAAGCTAAAACTGACTGTCATGATAAGGTGAGAGCTGGTCGCTGTTCGAGAGGTCTTTTCGAGTCCTTAAAGACTTATGCTGCTTAGAGCGAGGAACCGGCTGTGTCTGGCCAAGGTGTGGATAGCGCCCCGAATTCGGTCTTCCGAACACTAGGGGCTTCGCCGAAATTTAAAATTATAGAATTCTATGGCTAAGTGAGAGTGTTCAAGCATTATAAGTCCGGTTGCCTTGTTCGTTGTGTTGAGCGCCTCCCTAGATGGACCCAAAAATGGGAACAAGAGTGCTCAAGTTTATCCCGAACACCCCAGCACTCGTGGCATGGGGGTTGAAGCCGACGACTTGCCATCTCTCATATTTGATAAACGGCTGCACAGAAGGTAATATTTTAAATTAACAAGCGTTGCTTAGCGCATATGAACAAAGTTTTCAGCGCACAGGATAACACATTGCGAGTCTACTCAAGAATTACATCTCTGGGACATTCATCCGCAATCTTGCGGGCACCCTTCAGGACAGTCTAATAGTACATTTCGGGCGTACGATACTCCTTGCCCGCCGGCGGCGCGTCCGTCAGTAGCCTCTCAGCATCCAGCCTGCCCCAGTGCACCTTTGCGTGGGCAAGGGCCCGACGGGCACCTTCAATGCAGGCGGAGCGCTTGATGACCTCCACCCAAGGGCACGCATCCACCAGCCGCCGCACGAGGCCGAAGTAGCTCCCAGGCATGGCATCTCCAGGCCACAGCCGGACTATGAGGCCCTTCATGGCCTGCTCGACTACCTTGTGGAGCTCGACCAGCTGCTTCAGCTGGTCGCTAGGGGGCACCGGATGTCCGGCCTTAGCATACTGAGACCAGAAGACCTTCTCCGTGGAGCTCCCCTCCTCGGCCCGGTAGAATGCAGCAGCATCAGACACACTGCGAGGCAGATCTGTAAACGCCCCTGGAGAGCTCCGAATTCGGGTAAGTAACAGGTAATTTACATTCACATGCTTGCTTTGCATGAAAAATGCCTTACCCGCCGCTATCTTCTTCATCGCCTCAATCTCCTGGAGGGACTTATGGGCCTCGGCCTTGGCGTCTTTGGCACTTTCAAGAGCCGAGGCAAGCTCGACTCTCGAATCTTCGAGTCGCGCTCCAAACCCTTATGCTTTTCCATGAGAGCCTGGAGCTCTTGCCGCACCTCCGCCACCCGCGCCTCCTGCTTCTCTCGCTCCGCTCATTCCGCGGCCGCATTGCGTTTGGCCGCAGACACGACCTCCTTCAGGGTCGCCAACTCGTTCGTGGCCCCTGCATTACCCACGTTATCCTTGGTATTTCTATTGCAACCAAAATCCTTTTCTGTATGGTTTCAAAGTGGTGTTACTCACCTTCTTTGTCCTCGAGCTGCTTCTTGGCAAGGCCGAGCTCTTGCTCAGACTGCTCGAGGTCCTTCTTCAAAGCACCGACCTCCGCAGTCAGTGCGGCAGAGGTCAGCAGCGCAGCCTGCAACCCCATATCGACATATTTTTAGCACTCCTGCGTATATCTTTTTTAGATCCTCAGTCCGGTTTTTCTTTCCGATCACCGAACCGAGCATCAGGGGCTACTGTCTATGAAGTATCACATTATGTATTTTAAACTTCTTACCTCAAAGCCTGTTAGAAGGCTACTGCAGGCTTCGGTCAGCCCGCTCTTGGCAAGCTGAACCTTCTGAATCGCCGCACTCATGATAGTGCGGTGCTCTTCCTCGATGGAAGTGCCGTTGAGCGCCTCCAACAAGTTGTCCGGCGCCTCCGGTTGGACGGAGGCTGCCGGTGTCACGGTCTTGCCCTTCTTGCGAAGGGGCCGCCTGCCAGACTCCGGAACCACTGCGGGTTCCGGCGCGGAGTCCGGCACGAAGTCCGGGAGGTTGCCTTGTGGCACCTCCGGAGCCTCCCCCTCCTGGCGGGTCCCCTCCTGGGATCCCACCTCGGCGTCCTCAGCATCGCGAGGGGTGGAGGCGGTCGGAATGGAATCTACATCCGACGGCGCCAAGGACCCGCTGGATGAAGCGGGAAGATCCTCCTCGGCCGGGCTACAGATAGTATGCGGCATTAGAAGGACACTACGTGGCACGAAAAAGAAAAGACAAATCTCTCAGGAGTCTGGATACTTACGATCTTGCCAGGGGCTTGGCCCTTGAGGGCCACTCCTCGTCGCCATCATTGGCATTGGCGGAGCTATCCGGGGGAAGGGTCCTTCCCCTCTTGGACCCTTCGGCCTCCCCTGTTGGGGAAGCCTTCCTTTTCCTCTCTCCCCCCTCTTGGGGAGAGCCTTCTTTATCCTCCTCGTCTTCAGGGGAGGAGTCCACCTCGGAGCCATCGGACGATGAGTCCGATATCACCTGGCGCCGGGAACTCCTTCGGGTTCCCGTGGCCTTCTTCTTGGCCTTCTTCTCCGGCACCACGTAAAGGGCCGGAACCAGCAGCCCCGTCAAACGGGTGTCCGTTGGGTCTTCGGGAAGGGGAGCCGGACAGTCTACCTGTCCGGACGTCCCCTGCCAGTCCTGTCAAAGGCATTGGGAGTTTTAGATCCCACATAAAATTAAATTGTGAAAGAAAATAAATGTCCCATAGAGGATAACAAAGCTTACCTCGCCGGCCGTGCGCTTGGTGCTGAATCCGCGGTCTTCCGTCGCGGACGCGGGGGCTTCTCCGCCCTTGAACAGCACCCTCCAGGCATCTTCGTACGTCGTGTCAAAGAGCCCGCTCAGGGTCCGGTGCTGTGCCGGACCGAACTCCCACAAATTGAAGGCCCGCTGTTGGCAGGGGAGAATCCGGCGGACGAGCATGACCTGGATCACATTGACAAGCCTAAGCTTCTTGTTCACCAAGGTCTGGAGACAGGACTGGAGTCCTGTCAGCTCCTCCGAACTACCCCATAGCAAGCCCTTCTCTTTCCAGGAGGTGAGCTGCATAGGATACCAGATCTGAACTCAGGGGCCGCTGCCCATTTAGGGTTGTGTGGCTCGGTGATGTAGAACCACCCCAATTGCCACCCCTTGACGGACTCCACGAAGGCCCCTTTGAGCCAGATGACGTTGGGCATCTTGCCCACCATGGCGCCTTCGCACTCCGCTTGGACGCCCTTCACTACCTTCGGCTTGACATTGAAGGTCTTGAGCCACAAGCCGAAGTAGGGCTGGATGCAGAGGAAGGCCTCGCACACGATGATAAACGCCGAGATGTTGAGGATGAAGTTTGGCGCCAGATCGTGGAAATCCAGGCCGTAGTAGTACATGAGCCCCCGGATGAAGGGATGCAACGGGAAGCCCAGTCCACGGAGGAAGTGGGGAAGGAACGACCCTCTCATGGGGCCTGGGGGTGGGGACGAGCTGCCCCTTGTCGGCCAGCCCGTGCGTGATGTCGCTGGACAGGTATCCGGCGCTGCGCAGCTTCTTGATGGGCTCCTCCGTAATGGAGGAGGCCAACCACTTGCCTCCCTCTCCGTACATGACTGGAGAAGGTCGAGGCGAGATGTGCGGGCTTGGGCGCTGGAGCTCGAGTGCGCGGAAGTGGATAAGCAAAGGAGGAAGAAGGCGTAGGTAAAAAGGTGGATCCTTATCCCCTTATATATGGGTGGACGAAGACTATGCATCCCCACCGGCCTGGTAAAACTCGCTTATCTCCCAAGCGCCACCATCAATGGAGCGGTTGGGTTACCCACGTCCATATTGATGAGAATCCCGGAATAAGGGGAACACGATCTCTGCTTCGACAAGACGTGCCAAGGAAACCGCTTCGCTAAACGCGCTGAGGTGGTATAATAAAAAACGATTCAAGTAAAGGCTTGGTAGTGGTGTGACGTCATGCCACAAAATAGTCAGCAGATTGAACTTGTGTACATATTATTCTCTCTACGGTGGAATTGGAATTTATTTTGCAGAGCCGGACACTATCCTGGTGTTCACAATCTTCTATGAATTATTCGGAGGAGGAACCCGCCTTGCAATGCCGAACAATATGCGCGCCGGACTCATCGTCATTGAAGCCTGGTTCAGGGGCTACTGAGGGAGTCCTGGACTAGGGGGTGTCCGGACAGCCGGACTATCATCGTCGGCCGGACTCCAAGACTATGAAGATACAAGATTGAAGACTTCGTCCCGTGTCTGGATGGGACTTTCCTTGGCGTGGAAGGCAAGCTTGGCGATACGGATATGTAGATCTCCTACCATAGTAACCGACTCTGTGTAATCCTAGCCCTCTCCGGTGTCTATATAAACCGGAGGGTTTTAGTCCATAGGACGAACAACCATTACAACAATCATACCATAGGCTAGCTTCTAGGGTTTAGCCTCCTTGATCTCGTGGTAGATCCACTCTTGTACTACCCATATCATCAATATCAATCAAGCAGGAGTAGGGTTTTACCTCCATTGAGAGGGCCCCGAACTTATAGCACTATATGCATCGGCTCCGAATCATGTCTTGGGGTCAATAGTTGGGTTTGCCCGGCTCCCATGTTTTGGTACCTTACGTTCCGTTCCGTCGGCTAAGGTAGCACTGGGAGAACCACTGCGATTGCGCCTCGGTTGAGCTGGGCGAGCGCCTCAGTGGAGAAAGCTAAAACTGACTGTCATGATAAGGCGAGAGCTGGTCACTGTTCGAGAGGTCTTTTCGAGTCCCTAAAGACTTACGCCACTTAGAGCGAGGAATCGGATAGTGTCTGGCCCAGGTGTGGATAGCGCCCCGAACTCAGTCTTCCGACACTAGGGGCTTCGCTGAAATTTAAAATTATAGAATTCTATGGCTAAGTGAGAGTGTTCAAGCATTATAAGTCCGGTTGCCTTGTTCGTTGTGTTGAGCGCGTCCCTAGATGGACCCAAAAATGGGAAAAAGAGCGCTCAAGTTTATCCCGAACACCCCAGCACTCGTGGCATGGGGGCTGAAGCCGACGACTTGCCATCTCTCAGATTTGATATACGGCCGTACAGAAGGTAATATTTTAAATCAAACAAGTGTTGCTTAGCGCATATGAACAATTTTTTCAGCGCACAGGATAACACATGGCGAGTCTACTCAATAATTACATCTCTGGGACACTCATCCGCAATCTTGCGGGCACCCTTCAGGACAGTCTTATAGGTCATCTCGGGCGTACGATACTCTTTGCCCGGCGGCGGCGCGTCCGTCAGGAGCCTCTCCGCATCCAGCCTGCCCTAATGCACCTTTGCACGGGCAAGGGCCCGACGGGCACCTTCAATACAGGTGGAGCGCTTGATGACCTCCACCCAGGGGCACACATCCACCAGCCGCTGCACGAGGCTGAAGTAGCTCCCAGGCATGGCCTCTCCAGGCCACAGCCGGACTATGAGGCCCTTCATGGCCTGCTCGGCTACCTTGTGGAGCTCGACCAGCTGCTTCAGCTGGTCGCTAGGGGGCACCGGATGTCCGGCCTCAGCGTACTGAGACCAGAAGAACTTCTCCGTTGAGCTCCCCTCTTCAGCCCGGTAGAATGCAGTGGCATCAGACACGCTGTGAGGTAGATCTGCAAACGCCCCTGGAGAGCTCCGAATTCGGGTAAGTAACAGGTAATTTACATTCACATGCTTGCTTTGCATGAAAAATGCCTTACCCGCCACTATCTTATTCATCGCCTCAATCTCCTGGAGGGACTTATGGGCCTCGGCCTTGGCGGCTTTGGCACTTTCAAGAGCCGAGGCAAGCTCGGACTCTCGAGTCTTCGAGTCGCGCTCCAAACTCTCATGCTTCTCCATGAGAGCCTGGAGCTCTTGCCGCACCTCCGGCACCCGCGCCTCCTTCTTCTCCCGCTCCGCCCATTCCGCGGCCGCATTGCGTTCGGCCGCGGACACGGCCTCCTTCAGGGTCGCCACCTCGTTCGTGGCCCCTGCAGTACCCACGTTATCCTGGTTATTTCTATTGCAACGAAAATCATTTTCTGTAAGGTACAAAATTTAAAGTGGTGTTCCTCACCTTCTTTGTCCTCGAACTGCTTCTTGGCAAGGCCGAGCTCTCACTCGGACCGCTCGAGGTCCTGCTTCAAAGCAAGCACCGACCTCCGCAGTCAGTGCGGCAGAGGTCAGCAGCGCAGCCTGCAAACCCATATTGACATAATTTTTAGCACTCCTGCGTATATCTTTTATAGATCCTCAGTCCGGTTTTATCTTTCCGAACACTGAACCGAGCATCAGGGGCTACTGTCTATGCGGTATTACATTACGTATTTTAAAGTTTCTTACCTCAAAGCCTGTTAAAAGGCTGCTGCAAGCTTCGGTCAGCCCGCTCTTGGCGAGCTGAACCTTCTGAATCACCGCACTCATAATAGTGCGGTGTTCTTCCTCGATGAAAGCGCCGTTGAGCGCTTCCAACAAGTTGTCCGGTGCCTCCGGTTGGACGGGGGCTGCCGGTGTCACGGTCTTGGCCTTCTTGCGAAGGGGCCGCCTGCCGGACTCCGGAACCACTGCGGGTTCCGGCGCGGAGTCCGGCACGAAGTCCAGGAGGTTGCCTTGTGGCACCTCCGGAGCCTCCCCCTCCTGGCGGGTCCCCTCCTGGGATCCCACCTCGCCGTCCTCAGCACCGCGAGGGGTGGAGGCGGTCGGAATGGAATCCACATCCGATGGCGCCAAGGACCCGCTGGATGAAGCGGGAAGATCCTCTTCGGCCGGGCTACAGATAGTATGCGGCATTAGAAGGACACTACGTGGCACGAAAACGAAATTACAAATCACTCAGGAGTCCGGATACTTACGATCTAGCCAGGGGCTTGGCCCTTGAGGGCCACTCCTTGTCCCCATCATTGGCGTTGGCGGAGCTGTCCGGGGGAAGGGTCCTTCCCCTCTTGGACCCTTCAGCCTCCCCCATTGGGGAAGCCTTCCTTTTCCTCTCTACCCCTCCGGGGGAGAGTCCTCTTTCTCCTCCTTGTCTTCGGGGGAGGAGTCCGCCTCGGAGCCATCGGACGATGAGTCCGATATCACCTGGCACCGGGAACTTCTTCGAGTTCCCGCGGCCTTCTTATTGGCCTTCTTCTCCAGCACCACATAAAGTATCGGGACTAGCAGCCCCGCTAAACGGGCGTCCGCTGGTTCTTCGGGAAGGGTAGCCGAACAGTCTACCTGTCCGGACGTCCTCTGCCAGTCCTGTCAAAGGCATTGGGAGTTTTAGATCCCACATAACATTAAATTGTGAAAGAAAATAAATGTCCCATAGAGGATAACAAAGCTTACCTCGCCGGCCGGGCGCTTGGTGCTGAATCCGCGGTCTTCCGTCGCGGACGCGGGGGCTTCTCCGCCCTTGAACAGCACCCTCCAGGCATCTTCGTACGTCATGTCAAAGAGCCCGCTCAGGGTCCGGTGCTGTGCCGGATCGAACTCCCACAAATTAAAGGCCCGCTGTTGGCAGGGGAGAATCCGGCGGACGAGCATGACCTGGATCACATTGACAAGCCTAAGCTTCTTGTTCACCAAGGTCTGGAGACAGGACTGGAGTCCTGTCAGCTCCTCCAAACTGCCCCATAGCAAGCCCTTCTCTTTCCAGGAGGTGAGCTGCATAGGGATACCAGATCTAAACTCGAGGGCCGCCGCCCATTTTGGGTCACGCGGCTCGGTGATGTAGAACCACCCCGATTGCCACCCCTTGACGGACTCCACGAAGGCCCCTTCGAGCCAGATGACATTGGGCATCTTGCCCAACATGGCGCCTCCGCACTCCGCTTGGACACCCTTCACTACCTTCGGCTTGACGTTGAAGGTGTTGAGCCACAAGCCGAAGTGGGGCTGGATGCAGAGGAAGGCCTTGCACACGATGATAAACGCCGAGATGATGAGGATGAAGTTTGGTGCCAGATCGTGGAAATCCAGGCCGCAGTAGTACATGAGCCCCCGGACGAAGGGATGCAACGGGAAGCCCAGTCCGCGGAGGAAGTGGGGAAGGAATACGACCCTCTCATGGGGCCTGGGGTGGGAATGAGTTGCCCCTTGTCGGGGAGCCAGTGCGCGATGTCGCCGGACAGGTATCCGGCGCCGCGCAGCTTCTTGATGTGCTCCTCCGTAACGGAGGAAGCCAACCACTTGCCTCCCGCTCCGGACATGACTGGAGAAGGTTGAGACGAGATGTGCGGGCTTGTGCGCTGGAGCTCGAGTGCGCGGAGATGGATAAGCAAAGGAGGAAGAAGGCGTAGGTAAAAAAGGTGGATCCTTATCCCCTTATATATGGGCGGACGAAGACTATGCGTCCCCACCGGCCTGGTAAAACTCACTTATCTCCCAAGCGCCACCATCAATGGCGCGGTTGGGTTACCCACGTCCGTATTGATGAGAATCCTGGGATAAGGGGAACACGATCTCTGCTTCGACAAGACGTGCCAAGGAAACCGCTTCGCTAAACGCACTGAGGTGGGATAATAAAAAATGATTCAAGTAAAGGCTTGGTAGTGGTGTGACGTCATGCCACAAAATAGTCAGCAGATTGAACTTGTGTACATATTATTCTCTCTACGGTGGAATTGGAATTTATTTTGCAGAGCCGGACACTATCCTGGTGTTCACAATCTTCTATGAATTATTCGGAGGAGGAACCCGCCTTGCAATGCCGAACAATATGCGCGCCGGACTCATCGTCATTGAAGCCTGGTTCAGGGGCTACTGAGGGAGTCCTGGACTAGGGGTTGTCCGGACAGCCGAACTATCATCGTCGGCCAGACTCCAAGACTATGAAGATACAAGATTGAAGACTTCGTCCCGTGTCTGGATGGGACTTTCCTTGGCGTGGAAGGCAAGCTTGGCGATACGGATATGTAGATCTCCTACCATAGTAACCGACTCTGTGTAATCCTAGCCCTCTCCGGTGTCTATATAAACCGGAGGGTTTTAGTCCATAGGACGAACAACCATTACAACAATCATACCATAGGCTAGCTTCTAGGGTTTAGCCTCCTTGATCTCGTGGTAGATCCACTCTTGTACTACCCATATCATCAATATCAATCAAGCAGGAGTAGGGTTTTACCTCCATTGAGAGGGCCCGAACCTGGGTAAAAACATCGTGTCCCTTGTCTCCTGTTACCATCCGCCTAGACGCACAGTTCGGGACCCCCTACCCGAGATCCGCCGGTTTTGACACCGACAAGGGTGATACCTCGTATAGCAGTTCTGATGTTAACTCAGTAGTGTAGCTAATCGGTCGTGATCTTAGAGGGTGATTCCTCCTTCACCACTCCCAATAATGACTATGTCATGCAACCCTCAAGTGTGGACCATCGAGGGTGATTCCTAAAAGTCCACCTTGACGGTTACATCGAGTGGGAACCCATCGAGGATGATTCCTCGGGTTTCCCCCTTGTTGTTTTGGACACATGGTTACTTTGACTTTACCACAAATCCATGTTACTAAAGTCGGGTTGGCCCTGAGGGGTACCCATGAGTTGATGTGTAGTCAGGTTGACTTGGAGGGTACCCGCGAGATTTCTATGTGGCACGACCGGGCATTCCAGGCCCTTGTCGTAGGTCCACGAGATGGGGCGATGGGGTCACATGATCGTGAGTCTCTACTCGTTACCGCGCGCTCGCAAGACACTAATGGATTTGGGCATTTGATCCGAGTTGGCCACTGGCCTATACGCACTAACCTCCATGTGGGACAAGATATGGGCAACCGGCGTCGTAGTATCGGCCGAAGCTTTCCAGACATCAGCAACTGAGCAGCGCGCAACGGGTTGGACCATGTAAAGCAACTGCCTTTGTAATGGAGGTTGCCAGGTCTGCTCAACGGCCCCCCATGCAACGTGTAGGAGTGCAAAGGGTGATGGGCCCAAGACCCCTGCACGCTTATGATTTTGACCGGCGTGCTGACCTCTTTGTTTGGCCTCGGTAGGGCTGCGATGTGTTGATCTTCCAAGGACGGGCATGACCCAGGAAAGTGTGTCCAGCCAGAGGGATCAAGCGTGTCGGGCAATGTGGTGCACCCCTATAGGGAAGTTTATCTATTCAAATAGCTGTGTCCACGGTAATAGGACGACTTGGAGTTGTATCCCGATCTATACAACTAGAACTAGATACTGAGATGTGGATTGGATATGATGGCTCCGGGATTTCTTTCCCGCAGGGAGCCAAGAAAGGATCTATGTGCATGTTTACTACAACATGCTTGTTAATTATAAAGTGCCATTCTTTACTCTTCTAAATGCTGCAAGATGCTTGAAGATGCTAGTCTTCGATCGGCTAGGCCTTTCCCTCTATTCTTGCATTCTGCAGCTTGGTCCAAGATAAAACCCTTCCATTTGATACCAATGCATACTTAGAATAGATCTGATATTAGTCTTGCGAGTACTTTGGATGAGTACTCACGGTTGCTTTGCTACCCCTTTTTCCCCAACCTTCTTCTTTCCGGATGTTGCGATCAGATGATGGATCCTAGGAGCCAGATGCCCCTGCCGACGACTACTACTACCTCGAGGGTGCCTACTACTATGTGGAGACCGCTGATGACCAGGAGTAGTTAGGAGGCCCCCAGACAGGAAGCCTAGCCTTTTCGATCTATGTTGCTTTCGTGCTAGGCTTCTTAAGGCAAACTTGTTTAACTTATGTCTGTACTTAGATATTGTTGCTTTCGCTGACTCGTCTGTATTCCAGCTGATGCATTCGATCCCTCGAGGCTCCTGGCTTGTAATATAAGGCTTGTATGACTTTAATTTGTGTCTAGAGTTGTGTTGTGATATCTTCTCATGAGTCCCTGATCTTGATCATACACATTTGCGTGTATGATTAGTGTACAATTGAATCAGGGGCGTCACAAGTTGGTATCAGAGCCAACTGCCTGTAGGTAGCCCCCTTCCAACTCCTTGACCGAACTTGAGTCTAGTCCTTGGGAAACTTTTACTAACATTGTTGTGTGGCTTACGGGCCCAAATCACAAATGGGTGGTATTAGGATCTTTTATTCCTCGCCTTTATTCTGGGACTCTGATCTCTCTTCTATTCGGGTTAAATGATTTACTAACTCTAACTCTAGGTTTTCGTAAATACTTCCTCCTGGAGAGCCCTGCATTCCAGATGATTATCTGCTTACCAAAAGGTCATGAAGATACTCTCTAATGTTCTCCCGAGGACATGTGCTCATCACTTTTGCAATTCCCTTCCACCGTCAACCCCTATGGATAACTACTTACACTTACCGTTCATACATGCTTTCCCAATTACTCTTATTATTACAAGTTACCCCGAAATACCCTCCTTAGTCCCGAGCATCCTTTGAGCTTCTTGCCTTGCAGTTCATTACTGCATGAATACACCTATGAATAAATCCTCACACCTACCAGGGATTCGTTCCTCCCCAGTTGTTCTTGAGTTTCACAGAGTTCTTCGAAATGCCTTTCGATCTTTAGAAACCCTCAATAGCCAATTGCTCCTGATCTTCCTTACGTGCTTGCATTGTGGTTAATTCCACATGTCTAGCAATATTCATTAAAATCCTTTTTTATTTTCATTTTGATCCTATTAATTGAACATGTGTACGCATACACACAATCATCAGTGGATCCTTATAAATTATCTTCCGGCTCAGACGTCATTTTGAACATGAGCTGGTTCTCGACCAATCAAATTGTGTCGATTGTGCCCCTAAGTCTATTCAACTTATCCATCCTTAATCAAAGTGTTTGCTTCTGATCCCCTGATTTGGAAATCATAATTCCTTTGTATTTAAGCTTTTAAATTATCCAGATATTTCTGTAAATCTGATTTCATTGCATTATTTCTTCTTCTGGCTGAACATTGATACTCACATCAGATTCTTTGCAGTCTGCCAGATCCTTTGATGGATTATTATCCGACCGTTCTTGCATATTCTCCAAACCTTGAGTTCTTCCACTAATACATAATGCCTTTGGTAAATTGTATCCCTTGATTTTTTAAACCATACTATGCGTCTGAGCTTGAGTTATTTACTCCTGAAGAATGTGGTATATGTTCTTAAGATGCCCCGATGGGTTGAACCTTTGCCTTCTCTAACCCGTGTGAACCCGATAGTTTTCACGGGTCATACTCTGCTGGTAATTCACCAGGTAGTTCTTCATATTCAAATAATTGTTTATCAGGGCGGTTAATGAAAGGTTATGCATTGGAGAAGTGGGAGTCGACCTTGAAATTTGTGTTCATGCCCATGGGCACGATGCAGATCTTATCATGGAAGCTTCTCATAAAAATAATTACCCCCTTGCTATAACTATAAGTTCATCTTATAACTAGGATTTGGTCTTTTGCAATCGTGGTTCCGTCCATATTGTTCTCCTTTATTTCCATTTCTGGGAGAAGTTGAAGTACTTCTCTTCTGCAGATCAATACACCTGTCCAACCTCTATGATGATCTACCTTCGAGTATTACCCTATGGTATCTCGAGAGTATCATGGAACTGCGTTACTTCTTATGAGTTCTTCATCAAGTATTACTTCTTGCCAATTTCAATTTTCCCCCGGGTTCTGAGTTGTTTGACACTTGAGAACACCGATAAGTGAATCGAGTCTGCATTATGATTCAACAACTCTTAGTAAACTTCATTGTTTACGAGTTTGTGCTTGATCATGTCATTCCAATCGATTGGCTACATCATCATCGTCATGCTAAAGCTTGACCATGCTACCTATGTCCTTCACCCTCGGAACACAAGCTCGACAGTACACTAAGCTACGTCGAGCTTTCAACATCATATTGTTGTCTTGAAACGCAACTCTGACTCTGAGATTGCATCTTATCTATGGTTCAAATAACATTTTGCTTCACCATCCCTTTTGCTTGATGTTGTCGATGATCGATTACTTCTTCATGAAATCTCTTGAAAAATGTGCTGTGGTCATCATCAACATTCTGAGCGCTTCCAGGATATCAGTCAAATTCGTGATGAGAAATAGCATCTGTCGGGGTCAAAACCGGCGGATCTCGGGTAGGGGGTCCCGAACTGTGCGTCTAGGCGGATGGTAACAGGAGACAAGGGACACGATGTTTTTACCCAGGTTCGGGCCCTCTCGATGGAGGTAAAACCCTACTCCTGCTTGATTGATATTGATGATATGGGTAGTACAAGAGTTGATCTACCACGAGATCAAGGAGGCTAAACCCTAGAAGCTAGCCTATGGTATGATTGTTGTTGTGATTGTTGTCCTACGAACTAAAACCCTCTGGTTTATATAGACACCGGAGAGGGCTAGGGTTACACGGAGTCGGTTACAATGGTAGGAGATCTACATATCCGTATTGCCAAGCTTGCCTTCCATGCCAAGGAAAGTCCCATCGGGACACGGGACGAAGTCTTCAAGCTTGTATCTTCATAGTCTTGGAGTCCAGCCGATGATGATAGTCCGGCTATCCGGACAACCCCTAGTCCAGGACTCCCTCAGTAGCCCCCGAACCAGGCTTCAATGACGATGAGTCCGGCGCGTATATTATCTTCGGCATTGCTAGGCGGGTTCTCCTCCAAATTCCATGTGCTTGCCGAATAGTGTCCGGCTTCCTTATAAATATCGCGCTCCTTGGCTTCCACGCCCAATAATGGCCCTCTTCCACGCGTCGTACGAATGCGAAAGGCTAGGGTATTTTTACATTTTACCCCCTAGCTGCGCGAATAAGCTGCCTATAAGAGAGGCAAGAATCCAGATCCAAATCACAGCATCCTCCTTCCGCGAGTACTCATCGGAGCGCTTCTGACCAAAATCCACTCCATCATGGACCGTTGACGCGGCTCCTCCTCTCGCACTCCCAGCCCTCAGCCAGGAGATTGGAGGAGATGTTCAGTCCCGCACAGCGAGCTGGTGACGCTCCAAGCGGAGGGATACCTTCCTCCGGCCTTTATGGTCCCGGTTCGAGCCGGGCTGGCCACCTACAAAGGTGGAAAGCAGGCGGAGAACACCCCCAGTCCCTCCAAAGGAGAGCGGGTGTGTTTCGTCCATTATCTAATAAGGGGGCTCGGATTTCCCATACATCCATTTCTCCGGGGGCTTCTAGAGTTCTACGGACTCCAGCTTCATAAAATTACGCCCGCCTCCATTCTGCAAATTGCGGGCTTCATAGCTCTTTGCGAGCTGTTCCTGGGCATCGAGCCCCATTTTGCGCTGTGGAAGAGACTGTTTTGCCTCGTACCCCGTTCTCACGAGGGGTCGATATATCAAGTGGGCGGAGCCGAAATATGGCGCATCGCCGGGACCGGATATCTATCCGGTACCCCAAAGAAGGTGTCCGAAGACTGGCCCTCGGAATGGTTTTATGTGGAAGATGCTCCACTGCCGGACCCAGTTCGGATCGGCCTCCCGGAGTTCAGCAATGCTCCTCTGAAGAAACGCCTGAGTTGGCGCCCGCGGAGCCCTCAACAGGAGGATGACAGGAGCGTCCGTTATCTGATGGGCCGGATAAGGTTGCTGGCTCATTCCGGATTGACCATGATTGGAGTCATGGCCACGTGCATTATGCGAGGGGTGCAGCCGCTCCAATATAGGGGCCACCCCATGTGGGATTTCAACGGGAAGAATGATGCCACCCGTCATGGCCGCAAGGGGCCGGGATCGGCCGCAGATCTGGTGAAGATCCTGTCTGGCTTGTACAAGGGGGAGAAGGAGGACTTCCTCCAAATGAGCCCATTGAATGGGTTCTCCATGAATAACCCTCGGAGCTGGGTAAGCATATGTTTTACTCATCCGATCCGTGCTTTCAAAGTTAAGTGCCTTACTTTATGATTTTGACGCAGGAACTGCGCCGGGATGTGGAGGGCATACACAGTCCGGCTCCACAACCCGAGGATCTGGGAAGATCCCTTGATCCGGCCTCCGAAGAGGATCCGGACATAAAGTGGAGCTAATTGACGGGGTGTTCCACCAGCTTAGCATGGACAATGCTCTAGTCGCCATTACGGCTGACTACCCCGGTTTATTTCCGGCTTTCCAGGTAACTATGACCGGAGCCCTGACATCATTACTTCGTCCGTGCTTATTTCTGACCACCGCATACCAACGATGTCTCGCAGGAGGTGCCTTCAAGGCAGGAAGCTGATCCCGCGGCGGCTGACCAACCAGGGTCAGTTCGTCCCAGCAGGAGGAAGAGGGGTGCAGTGTGAATTGAAACGTCGGCGCAACGGTATTGCACGCCACTGTTTTTAAAGAAAAGACCCCTGTGAGGTATATTAATGCTCATAACTTTTTCAGAAGAAAGAGCGCTCGCCGGACTGTGCCCGGAGAGGTTGCCAACCCAGCCTCCGCCAGCCAGGCTCCAACACCTGGTCCAGAGGGGGAGGCGAGCGCAAGGCGCGAGCCGGATGCTCCTCCGACGGAGGATGCCGACAGGCTGTCTGCCACCAGGTCTGAGGTGGAGAGCGCCATGAATCACAGGCGCTGCCAGACAGTTCTTCATGACGCGTGTTTCTCCCCGGAGGCGTTGAATGCCTTTAATGCGGGAGATGCGCACCTCCGTGCTGCTCAAGATGGTTTAACCAGAGCCACGGAGCAGTATGTAAAAGACATATGGGTAAGGGATGTTAATAGTTGTATATGCCAGTAGCCCCCGAGACTTAAAGTAGTTAAAATAACTGATTTAAGGATCATTTGATGTGCAGGATCTTACGGAGAAGAATACCCAACTGTCCCAGGAGCTACAAGAGTGCAAGGCCCAACTAGAGGCTGCACTATCCGCCGCAGGAGGAGACGCCGATACCCCCTCCGATAACACATATTTCAAAAAGATAAGCAGTGTGCGGCATGCGTGTAAGTCTAACAATAATATTGCAGATGTTGCCGGACTTGATCCGGACAAGCAACAGCTACTGCGCCAGCTGAAGGCCGGCGAGAGGGTGCTTATGAAGGTGCAGCAGGAGAGGAACAAACTCCAAGATGCCCACACCCAGCTTGGAGAAGAGCTAAAAGGTGTTCGGGCCCAGCTGTCTGGCTCCGTGAAGGAGAATCAGCGGCTTCGTTGCAGCATCTACAGTAAGTGCGTGAGCAAACTCTTTTGAAAAGAAGAGTTCGGCGAGGAAGTAGATTGACTGAAATGTGTCTGTAGGTGTGCTCACAGGTCGCCCTGCAGAGGAAATGCCCGGTTCAACGAGTGACCAACTTCCCGAGCTGCTGCAACTGCACGAACGTGTTCGGCAGGCGATGAGTGGCGTCGCCCAGGCCTTATGGCCGTCCGTCTCCCTACCCGAGGGTCTTGGAGGGCTTGCGGAGAAGCTTCAGGGAGCACAGCAGCACTTCCATCTATGGAAGATATCGGCCTGTCGTCAAGGCGCCAGGGAGGCCTGGGCCATGGTGAAGACGCGGTACAAGAAGGCGGATCCGAACCACATGGCCGAGGTCGGACCTGTGGGGCCCGATGGGAAGGAGATCCCTGTGAGCTTAGTGTACGGCCAAGTAGAGTTGGCCGCTAAGTATTCCCAACGGGACTGTAAATTAGACAGCCTGTTAGATGGGATTGAAGAGGAGTACAATCAGTCAATGTGACGATGTATTTTTTAAAATGACATGTATAATGCCTTCTAGCCGGATTGTAGATCATTTGTCTTTGTGGACCTTTTCGCTTCAACCTCGGGACCCAACAGTCCGGAGTGTGTCCGAATACCCTCGCGGTTATGCAAAAAACCGGGGCATGCATGGAGACCAGGCGTAGGGGTCATTAGTGCTTTATCAGACAAGTGCCCAACTAGTTATGTTATATTACATGGTTAGTAAGAAACATCTTCCAGGGAGAATAGTTCCGTTAGGGGTTCCTTTCCCTGGGAGGCATGCCCTAAAGTGCATGTCCGGACTGCCAAAAGAGCAGGAAAACATCTGGGGGGCAGATAATTAAATAAATGAGAAATGATCTTTCAAGTCACCGACCGAATATTCCCTTAAGAACGCTAGCTTTCGGCTTCACCCAGTCTGAGGTACACATCCGGCTGACCCGGCAGTAACAATCGCAGAGGTGCTCCCTTTACCTCCTAGCCGAACAATCGGGAACGTAGGGGTAAGCACAGGAGCCAGGCAACCCAGCTTGGCCAAAACTTAAGTCATATCGATGCATATAATGGTGAATAAAAGGTACATGCGGAAGTTTGACGCATGTGTTGGGCATAAAGCCCGTATAAATAAGCTTCTGTTAAAGAAGCCCCCAGGTATAATGAGTGCGAGTAGCACGTCAAGTGTGTGCGAACAATGCGCAAATCAGCCCTCAAGGGCTTTATGAAAAAGGTGGGAGAAAAGAGAGAAACAAAAGACAACTGAAGTATAAAATGTGGACGGAGGAAGGAGACGAACTCTGAGTCCGGCGCTAGGCGTAGAATCTTCGGAGGCGGGCTGCGTTCCATGGGTTCGGCTCGAGTCGGTTGTCCGATGCGTTTCGCAGACGGTATGCTCCGCCGGTCAGGACTTGGTCGATGATGAAGGGACCTTCCCATTTGGGCTTGAGTTTGTCCTTTTTCTTGTCCGGCAGGCGTAGAACTAGTTCGCCAACATTGTAAGTTTTAGCCCGTACTTCTCTGCTTTGATATCTTCGAGCCTGCTGCTGATAGAATGCGGAACGAGCCTTTGCCACGTCGCGCTCCTCCTCCAATGCGTCCAAGCTGTCCTGCCGATCCAACTCGGCTTCTCTTTCTTCGTACATGCGCACTCGAGGTGAGTCATGAATTATATCGCAGGGCAAAACTGCCTCTGCGCCGTATACCATAAAGAATGGTGTGAATCCGGTAGTACGGTTTGGCGTGGTCCGCAGCCCCCAGAGTACGGAGTCGAGCTCCTCTACCCAGTGCGTGTTAGATTCCGTAAGGGACCGCACTAATCTGGGTTTGATGCCGCTCATGATTAGACCATTTGCTCGTTCAACTTGACCGTTGGTTTGAGGGTGATAGACTGAAGCGTAGTCGAGCTTAATGCCCATATTTTTGCACCAGAGTTTAACCTCGTCGGCCGTGAAGTTCGTGCCGTTATCGGTGATGATGCTGTGGGGGACGCCATAACGGTGTACTACCCCGGATATGAAGTCTATCACTGGTCCGGATTCGGCCGTTTTAACTGGCTTGGCCTCTATCCATTTGGTGAATTTGTCCACCATTACCAATAGGTATTTTTGCTTATGGGTTCCCCCTTTAAGGGGTCCAACCATGTCAAGCCCCCAGACCGCGAACGGCCAGGTGATGGGTATAGTTTTGAGGGCGGTGGGTGGCATATGGCTTTGATTAGCGAAAAGCTGGCACCCGACGCATCGCTGGACTAAGTTCTGAGCGTCTGCCTAGGCCGTCAGCCAATAAAATCCTGTACGGAAGGCCTTGCCTACAAGGGCCCGGGCTGCGGCGTGGTGCCCGCCGAGTCCGGCGTGAATTTCAGCCAGCAGATTTCGCCCTTCCTCTTCGGAGATGCACCTTTGAAGGACTCCGGTTGTGCTTTTCTTATAAAGCTCTCCCTCATGGACCTTGTAGGCTTTAGATCGCCGAACTATGCAGCGGGCCTAATTTTGGTCTTCGGGAAGTTCCTGCCTAATTAAGTAGGCTAGGAATGGTTCCGTCGACGGGGAAATTACTGCCATTATTTCATGGGCTGAAGGTGTTATTTCATTGGCTAAGCCATCGATTGTGTCAGAATGTTCCGTGTTGGGTGGTACGGTTGGTTCCGGGTTGTTATTTCCGGATTCCTCTTCCCATAATACGGATGGCTTAAAGAGCCGCTCCAGGAAGATGTTTGGAGGGACGGCATCGCGTTTTGCGCCGATGCGTGCCAACACGTTGGCTGCCTAGTTATTATCCCGGGCTACATGGTGGAATTCCAGTCCTTCGAACCGGGCTGACATTTTTAAGACGGCGTTACGATAGGCTGCCATTTTCGGATCCTTGGCGTCAAAGTCTCCGTTTACTTGGGATATTGCAAGGTTTGAATCTCCATGCACTTCTAGGCGTTGAATACCCATGGAGATTGCCATCCGGAGGCCATGTAGAAGGGCCTCATATTCTGCTGCATTGTTGGAGTCCGTGTACATTATCTGAAGTACGTATTGGACTGTGTATCCGGTTGGGGACGTCAATACGACGCCAGCCCCCAAGCCGGCCAACATTTTGGAGCCGTCGAAATGCATGATCCAATTGGAGTATGCGCCGTACTCTTTAGGGAGTTCGGCTTCGGTCCATTCAGCGATGAAGTCACCCAAAACTTGCGACTTTATAGCTCGCCGTGGTTTGTAGGTTATGTCGAATGGTAAGAGCTCGATGGCCCATTTTGCAGTCCTCCCCGTCGCGTCGCGGTTGTTTATAATGTCGTTGAGAGGTACTTCGGAGGCAACTATTATTGAACACTCTTGAAAGTAGTGTCGCAGCTTCCGGGATGCCATGAACACCGTGTATGCTATCTTTTGATAATGTGGATACCGGGACTTGCATGGGGTTAAGACGGTGGATACATAGTACACTGGTTTTTGAAGAGGGAATTTGTGTCCTTCTGTTTCTCGTTCGACGACGAGTACCGCGCTGACAACTTGATATGTTGCTGCTATATATAATAACATCGGTTCGCCCAGGTTAGGCGTGGCTAGGACTGGATTTGTTGCCAATATGGCCTTTATTTCTTCGATTCCGGCCGTGGCAGCATCCGTCCACTCGAAGTGTTCGGTGCGCCTGAGGAGGCGATAGAGGGGCAATGCCTTTTCTCCCAAACGGGAGATGAAGCGGCTTAAAGCCGCCACGCATCCAGTTAATTTTTGTATTTGTTTGAGGTCTTTTGGTATATCCAACTGTGACAGAGCTCGGATCTTGGCTGGGTTTGCTTCAATTCCTCTACCGGATATAATGAAGCCCAGGAGCTTTCCGGCTGGTACACCGAAAACACATTTTTCCGGGTTGAGCTTAATGTCGTATGATCGGAGGTTGTCGAATGTGAGCCTCAAGTCGTCTACTAGAGTTTCGATGTGTTTGGTCTTGACGACCACGTCGTCTACGTATGCCTCCACTGTTTTGCCGATCTGGGTAGCCAGACATGTCTGAATCATGCGCTGATATGTTGCGCCGGCATTTTTGAGTCCGAAGGGCATTGTGTTGAAGCAGAATGGTCCGTATGGAGTAATGAATGCTGTTGCGGCTTGGTCTGCCTCCGCCATCTTGATTTGATGGTAGCCGGAGTATGCGTCGAGGAAGCACAATGAATCGTGTCCTGCGGTAGCATCGATGATTTGATCGATGCGGGGAAGGGGGAAAGGATCCTTTGGACAGGCCTTGTTAAGGTCTTTAAAATCGACACATAGGCGCCAGGATTTGTCCTTTTTTGGTACCATTACTAGGTTCGCTAGCCAGTCCGGATGTTTAATGTCTTTGATGAATCCGGCTTCCAATAGTTTGGCTAGCTACTCTCCCATTGCCTCTCTTTTGGGTTCGGAAAATCGCCGAAGAGCCTGTTTGACTGGCTTGAATCCTTTTAGGATGTTTAGGCTGTGTTCTGCCAATCTGCGTGGCATTCCTGGCATATCTGAAGGGTGCCAGGCAAAGATGTCCCAATTCTCCCGAAGGAATTCTCGTAGTGCGGCGTCTACATCAGGGTTTAACTGTGCCCCAATGGAGGCTGTCTTTGTGGGGTCCGTTGGATGGACCTGGAATTTGACTATTTCGTCTGCTGGTTTAAAAGAGGTGGACTTGGATCTCTTATCGAGTATCACATCGTCCCTGTTCACCGTAGAGCGCAGCGCAGTGAGTTCCTCTGCCGCTAAGGCTTTGGATAGTGCCTCTAGGGCTAGTGCGGCTGACTTGTTTTCGGCGCGGAGTGCTATGTCCGGATCACTAGCAAGAGTGATGGTTCCATTGGGCCCGGGCATTTTAAGCTTCATGTACCCGTAATGGGGTATGGCTTGGAAAATTGTGAATGCCTCTCGCCCTAATAAAGCGTGATATCTGCTGCTGAACGGGGCCACTTGGAACGTGACCTCCTCGGACCTGTAATTGTCCGGCAAGCCGAACACCACATCAAGTGTGATTTTTCCTTTGCAGCGTGCTTCCCGGCTAGGGATTATTCCTCTGAAGGTTGTGCTGCTTCGCTCAATGCGGCTCCAGTCTATTTCCATTTTTCAAAGGGTTTCCTCGTAGATGAGGTTTAATCCGCTGCCGCCATCCATGAGTACCTTGGTAAGACGAAAGCCGTCCACTATTGGACTGAGGAAAAATGCGGCTGGTGCTCGGGCTGTTTGGAATTTAGGTTCGTCGCTGGCGTTGAAGGTGATAGCTGAAAGTGCGTTATGTCGACTAGAGGGGGGTGAATAGGCGATTTTAATGAATTCTTCACTGAGGAATTTGCCGGTGAGGAAATTCCTTACTGAAGAACTACTAGCAGCAGAATAAGTACTCAGAAGTAAGAGTAACAGAATACAAGCATGGTCATCATGATGAAATGAAGACTAGCACAGAGTACAGAAAGCGTAATCACAGGATAACACAAGACGAAGACAAACAGACTGAAGAAATTGAACTGAGGAAATTGAGAAAGTCTTCAGTCAAAGTATTCAAGCACAGATATGAACAAACATTCAACACAGTAATGAGGAAATGGAAGTGTTGAGGAAATAGAACCAGTTAGTTGGTGAAGACAATGATTTGGTAGACTAGTTCCAACTGCTGTCTCAGTTGTACGTCTGGTTGGAGCGGCTGAGTATTTAAACTCGAGGACACGCAGTCCCGGACACCCAGTCACTGAGCCGCAACTCAGGACACCCAGTCCTCACCGTATTCTCCTTGAACTAAGACCACGCAGGCCTCGTCCAGTCACTCATGGTAAGTCTTCAGGCGACTTCCAAACCTTCACAGACTTGGTCACTCGGCAATCCACAATTCCTCTTGGATGCTCTAGACCTTGACGCCTAACCGTCTGGAAGAAGCACAGTCTTCAAAGGTAACAAGTGTCGGATCCACGCATGATCAATTTCTTCAGTGATGCTCAATCACTTTGGGTTTGTGGGGGTTTGGTTTTGGATTTTCCTCACTTGATGATTTTCGCTCAAAGTCCTCGGAGGATGGGTTGCTCCCAAATGACAAGTGTCAAGTTCTCTAGGAGCAGCCAACCAACTAGTGGTTGTAGTGGGCGGCTATTTATAGCCTAGGGAGCAGCCCGACATGATAAGACATAAATGCCCTTCAATGATATACCGTTAGGTGGATAAGATATTTTGGGACAGCCGGCGCGCATCACAGCAACGGTCGGAAATTTGACTCTCAAATTCCTCAGGGCTATCATGTTCCTCACTGTGTAGGTAGTTCGCACTGGCAAATTCCTAACCCCTCAGTTAAAGCAAAGTCCTCAGTGACCAGAAGAACTGCGTCTCTGTCACTGAAGAAATTGACTGAACTGTATGAGATTTCCAATGGCTTCACTCGAAGGGATTGGTAGGTGTAGGATTTTGAGTTGAGCATCACATGGAAATTTTTCCTTAGTATTTCCTCGACCCCCTTTAACAGTACAGTGTTTCCTATGACTCAAGAAAGAGAAAATGAAACTACAAAAACAAAAGTCTTCACGCTTCATGTTCCTCAAATGAATACCAAGTCTTCAAGGTCACACCAATTTCTTCACTTTCAAAGTCTTTAGAAAGTCTTC
The DNA here is from genome assembly GCF_018294505.1 of Triticum aestivum. Classification (NCBI taxonomy): domain Eukaryota; kingdom Viridiplantae; phylum Streptophyta; class Magnoliopsida; order Poales; family Poaceae; genus Triticum; species Triticum aestivum. The sequence continues at coordinate 245,818,891 of NC_057807.1, forward strand.
AGAATATCAAAGTCTTCAGTCGAAGAACTTCATTTTTAGGGGTCGACTTTCTCTGTAAATATCAAACTCCTCATAGACTTATAGACATGTGTACACTCACAAACGCATCAGTCCCTTAACCTATAAGTCTTCAATACACCAAAATCACTAAGGGGCACTAGATGCACTTACAATCTCCCCCTTTTTGGTGATTGATGACAATATAGGTTAAGTTTTCAACGGGGATAAATATATGAAGTGTAAATACTGATATAGAGGAATTTGATTGCAAGATATAGAAGAACTCCCCCTGAAGATGTGCATAGTGAGGAATTTGCTTTTGAGGCAATGCACATTTGACGAGTTGAATCATGGAGATCTCCCCCTATATCTTGTAATTCATACATGCATTTGACATATAATATGAAGAATTTGAAATGCATGATGAAATATGGTGCCTGATGAAATTCAGCATGCGTGCAATAATATTAACGAGGAATAAGCATGCAGAATAGCATCAAAAGTATCGGAGCATAGTGCATAAAAGTATCAGAGCACCATCCCAAAGTATCAGAGCACCATCGGGTTTAAGATTACAACTCGATCCAATAAAAGTTTCGGAAGAACGAGAGTTGTAACTTAAAAAAACGCCCTTAGTATAGACCCGCTTGAAGACTAACTCAGATTTCTCCCCCTTTGTCATCAAATGACCAAACGGATTGAAACTGAGGACTAACGCCCCTGAAGAATGTCAAGTTGATGGAGGAGCGCCAGCGTTGTCGGGGTTGTTTGTTGTAGTAGGGCCTGCCGCAGTGTCGTCCAAATCTTCATACTCATCAGTATCATGCGATGAAGAATAAGAGCTTGCCACCAGTGGAGGAACTTTGACCCTCTTGAATTCTTCGGAGGAGGTGCAGACCAGTCAAATTCTTCCTTGAGACCCATGGTCTTCAGTTCTTCAGCGCTATAAACATGAGTGAGGACAGCCCAGGTGCGGTTGAGGGTTTCATGAAGGTAGTAATGGTTCTTCTTCACTGCATTGTGTGTTGAGGTCATGTTGTGAAGAATTGCACCAAACTGACGCTTTACCCATTTGTGATTGCGATCAACCTTCTGATGAAGACTGAGCAGTAACTCACGGTCAGTCATCACCCTGGGTGTTGTGGCTTGAGGATTTTGCTTAGCTGAGGTATTTGCGGCAGTGTCATGTGTGGCAGATTTGTCATTGGTAGAGTAAGATGTAGCCAGACGAAATTGACCATCCAATGGACGAATGCCTTCATCGATCACAGCAGCTGCCTTGCCTTTATCATCAGATGATGAAACTGGTCGTTTGAGGACTTCAATGGGAGGCAAGTAGCTACCATGGTTCAGAGTGTCAGCTTTGTAATTCAGTGAAGATCTTGCCCTTATGAATCTCATAATCCAAGGCGCATAGGGCTTCAGCTCGAATGGTGACATAGCAACATTTGCAAGAGTCCTCATGAAGAAATCATGGAAGTTGACGGGAACACCATTAATGATGTTGAAAAGCATATTCTTCATGATGCCAACGACTTCTTCATCATTTGAGTCGTGGCCTTTGATAGGACTCATTGTCTTTGTCAGAATGCGATAGACAGTCCGAGGCACATAGAGTAATTCCTTGACAAGGAATTTGGTTCGTGGGGCCTGCCCTGGCTTCAAAGGCTTCATGAGCACTTGCATGTAGTGATTTGTCAGTTCAGGGCCATTGTAGATGCAACGTGCACTGTCATGGGGAGGATCAAGAGGAAGGACACGAAGCAATTCGGTTGCTGGTGCCTTGTAGTGAGTGTTTTCGGTCATCCAATCCAACACCCATGAGTTGACATCTTCAGCATTTCCAGTGATATGCAGTGTAGCGTAGAACTGAAGAATGAGTTCTTCATTCCAATCACAGATATCAGTGCAGAAGTTGAGTAATCCCGCATCGTGAATAACACTGAGGACTAGCTCGAAGCATGGCAGAGATTCCATATCCACGTGAGGAATATGTTCATGATCGAAGATGTTGTCCTTATTAAACAGCACTGAGGAATAGAAGTTGGCTTGACTTGCAGTCCAGAAACGCCTCTTCCTTATGCGAGCAGAGTCATATGGATTATAGTCAGTGAAGAACACATGCTCCGAAAAGAAATCTTCAGCCTTGAACTTTTGCTTGCTTGAGAACGGATTCTTCGGCTTTGGCAGAGGGGTGTCAGTGAGTTGCAGTACCACCTCAGGAATCGCGAGCTCAGGTTCTTCAGGCCGAGGAATTTCTGGTCCCTCTTCTTGTGCAGCTTGGGGATTAGCAGCAGCAGGTTCTTCAGCACTAGCGGTTGGAATATCTTCATGAACAGATGGAGTGGGTTGAGTTTCTTCAGAGCCCATTTGAACTATTGTTGCTGGGGACAGAGGAATCTGTTGGATAGGAGTGAAGAGAGGAGTATTGGGATGCTGACTTTCCCAAAAGTCATCATTCATTACAGGTGTGGTGCATCCAATATCCACATCTTCATCTTCAATTTCCTCAACACCAGCCTCTTCAGCTGTGAACTGAGGCATTGGTGAGGAAATGACTGGCGGTGAAGGGATTGCATCCACTTCAATTTCTTCATCAGATCCGCTTGGGATCTTATAGTCTTCGCCAAAAGGAACAATTTCCTTTGATGAGGAAATTGGAACAACATCAATTGGATGTTCAAGTAAGCTGGTCATTGGCTTCATTTTCTTCGCAGCCGAAGAATTTGACGCAGCTGATGCCTTCCTTTTCTTCACTGCAGCTCGCTCTGCAGCCTTGGTCTTCTTCACCTCATTGGCAGATGGAAGAATTGGAGTTGGTGTAGGCGCGGGAGGAGCTGAGGAATGTGGTTGATTTTCTTCAGGCACAACTGGTGCAGTTGCCCTGATCTCTTCAGTTTCTTCAGGCGCACCACTAGTGGATGCCCTGGCAATTTCTTCAGCGGCTGGTATTTCTTCATCAGCCCTGGAACTAGCATTTTCTTCAGTAGGCTGAAAGTCATCAGCGGTGCTGGCATGTTCTTCAGCAGGCTGAGCAGAGTCTGCAGCCTGAAGATTTTCTTGTTGCGATGGGGCTGCAACATTTGTGAATTTCTTCGTCAGATTGATGAATCTCACTTTGGCTCCTTGCCAATCAGCATAGTAGGCATCAAAGTCTTTGATGAGGGCTTGAATTTCTAACTGAGCCTGGAGAAGTTCCTCAGGTGTCATTCTGACAACATTTTTTCTTCAGGAGCTTCTCCTTTCTATATTGAGCTTTCTTGATCTCTCTTGCCTTCTCAAATTTCCATTTCTCTTGAGTGATGAAATGGGTCAGCATGTGACTTTGACCAGGAGTCAGAGGAAGATCAGGCATTGGGGTGTTTGGATCCTTGTGCCAGAGATCAATGTAGTCGTGGATTTTCCTCGGATCCAAAAGCAGTGGCACAGATGTGCCTTTGGCTCTAGCGGCCTTCACCTGTCTGTCTCTGATGATTTCTGCAATTTCATCATCAGAAGCTTCATCATCAGAGGGCACATGGAATGCGACCTGTTTCTTCCTTGGACTTGGCCGAGGACCGCGTCCAGCTGTTGCTTTAGTCTTCAACAGTGTGGGGCCTGATGAGGACATTGGTGCAGCTGAGGAACTTGCTGAGACACCAGAGGCAATCAAGAAACCCGTAGTCCTTTGACATGTAGCCAGATGCATAGGAGTTGAGGACTTTGAGGGAGCAGTAGCAGTCTGAGGAATTTGCCGTGAGGGCATAGCTGAGGAACTTGGCCGTGAGGGCGCTGTTGGTGAAGCACTTGGCTTACGAGCAGGCTTCTTTGGCATGGATTTCATTGGCTTGACCGAGGCCTCAGTAGCAGCAGCAGTGGCAGAATCCTCATTGAATTTCTTCAAAGCCTCCTTGGCTTGTCTTGACAACTTGGCTTGGCGCTTAGCCCATTCTTCAGGAAAGTCCTCACCACTTTTGATACTGGTGGGATCAGCTACTTGGCCAGGTGCCAGTGGAGCTCTTGGGCATGGAGGATTGAGGGCGAATTTCTTCATATATTTTGGAGTAACATAGTTGTACTCCCTCCATTCTCTTGCCCATCTTCGTTCAATCCTCTGTATGCGCACCTTGCGCTGATTTTTGTTCTCTTTGCCGAACTTGGCTTCATTAGGTGTGCAATAGTCCTTATAGATTTCATCAGGCATCTCGAAAGCAGTCATGACCTCAGGCTTCTTTCCTCCTTTCTGCGGTCTCTTTCCTTCAGCCATATTCTTCAGATGAGGAATTTGAACAATTGAACACTCTGAAGAAGTATGCAATTTTTCTTCGAGGAACGCTGCAAATGAGTTAAGTTGATGAGAACCTAGTGATTCAGCAGCGGACATGAGTACCTGTGAACAGAGTGTAGGTGTGAGGAATTTGGAAAGGTCATATGCATTCTCAGAAGGTTTTTCGAAAAGACAAGTTTTGAGGAATTTGACCAGAAGAACCTTGAGGAATTTCACTAAGTGCTCTTTGTCTTAGGTTCCAGAGTTGTACAGATCGAAGATCCACACAATTGAGGAATCTTGAAGAAAATGATTGCTTAGAGAAATGGATCAAGAGCATACAGTGTGTGAGGTGTTCATATGTGTGAAGATTTGAAGAATAAAACACCTTTGAAGATTTTCAGGAAAGCTTGAGAATCAAAGTGAGTAATAAAAGTAACTTTTAATTACCCGAATTGAAGAACACGACGAACTGAGATGAACAGATGTGAAGTTCGTCAGGTTCGATCTCCCACGCCCTAACTTGGCAGAGAGAGACAGCTACGGCAGCGGCGGAGTGAAGATTTCCGCAACCGACGCGAGTACGACGGCGACGAGGTCGAGGCAGCAAAGCTCTTCCTCACCGGCGACGATGGAGTAGCGGCGGCGCTAGGGTTTGAGGAGCTCGAGCGAGAGACAGTGATCGAGCGGAGTAAATGAAGTGAGGAAGGGGAGAGGGGTATTTATAGTCACAGTGAAAAACTGTTTGCCCGAAGATTTTGGGACGAACATGCCCCTCCCTTTCTCCTTCACGCGACATGTGTCATCCACGTACTGTGTAGTTGAGATCGTGTAAGATCGTGGGTGAATAGAATAATGCATCGTGGGATGCGGAACGGTTTGAGCGGTAAAACCGAAAATCTGGATAAGATTTGTTTTAAAGTTTCGTTCGCAATTTCTTCAGCTGACAAGGACACAGTGAAGACTTTGAACGAGTTTCAAATAGAACGCACATGAAGAATTTGTGAATAGATTGGGTTGAGTATAGCATAGAGGGGGAAGGGTCCGATCACATTCACTTAGCAGAAAAAGAAACTTGAAGAAATAGCCATAAATGAATGCTATAGAGGACATAAGCTCATATATATATATAGCCAATGAAGAAAAACGACGGAAACAGTGAAGATTTTGCAAAGTTGAAGAATTTGAAAAACTGAAGAATTTCAAAACTGAAGATTTTACAATTGTCGTAGGGTTCTGAGAATCAAATTCTTCATTAATTTCTTCACACTTAGAGTGTTATTCTTCATTGATTGAAGAAAAACATTTCTTCATGTGTTGCATAAGTGTTAGGATGTGTGTCCTTTTCAAAGAACATTTCAAAGATTCTAAGATATTTAGCTCACACGGCAACTTGCTAAATCTCTTCTCATCCAAGGGCTTAGTGAAGATATCAGCTAGCTGTTCTTTAGTCTTCACATGCTCGATGGAGATGTCGCCCTTCAACACATGATCACGAAGAAAATGATGACGAATCTGAATGTGCTTTGAATTCAAGTGCTGAACTGGGTTGTGAGCAATCTTGATGGCACTCCCATTGTCGCAGAGGAGAGGCACATTCTTCACGTTGATGCCATAGTCCTTGAGGGTTTGCTTCATCCAAAGCAGTTGAGCACAGCAAGAGCCAGCAGCAATGTATTCAACTTCTGTTGTAGACAGTGATACGCAGTTCTGTTTCTTCGAGGACCAACAGACCAAAGATCGTCCGAGGAAATGACAAGTGCCAGATGTTGACTTGCGGTCCACACGATCACCAGCATAGTCAGAGTCAGAATATCCAATGAGATCAAAAGCAGAGCCCTTGGGGCACCATAATCCTAGTGTTGGTGTGTGAGCTAGATATCGAAGAATATGCTTCGCAGCCTTATGGTGTGATTCCTTCGGTGCAGCTTCAAATTGGGCACACATGCAAACACTAAGCATTATATCTGGCCTAGATGCACATAAGTACAATAAAGAACCAATCATGGAGCGGTATACCTTGTGATCGAAGTCAATACCATTTTCATCAGTGCATAGATGGCCATTTGTGGGCATAGGAATTTTGACGCCTTTGCAATCTTGCATGCCGAATTTCCTCAGTACATCTTTGAGGTATTTCTCCTGAGATATGAATATGCCATTGCACTGCTGACGAATTTGAAGACCTAAGAAGAATTTCAACTCTCCCATCATAGACATTTGATATTCTTCACTCATCATATAGGCAAATTCATCACTATAACGTTGGTCAGTACAGCCAAAGATAATATCATCAACATATATTTGGCACACAAATAGTTCACCATCATAAGATTTAGTAAAGAGAGTAGGGTCGAGTGAACCGGGTGTGAAGCCATTCTTCATGAAGAATTCCTTCAATGTATCATACCACGCCCGAGGGGCTTGCTTGAGGCCATAGAGGGCCTTATTAAGTCTGAAGACTTTGTCAGGCTTCTTTGGATCTTCAAAACCTGGGGGTTGAGCAACATATACTTCTTCCTCAAGCTAACCATTGAGGAATGCACTTTTCACATCCATTTGATATAAGATGATATCATGATGGTTAGCATAAGCAAGTAATATGCGAACAGCCTCAAGTCTAGCAACAGGTGCAAAAGTTTCATCGAAATCAATTCCTTCAACCTGTGTGTAGCCTTGAGCTACTAGTCGTGCCTTATTCCTCACCACAAGGCCATTTTCATCTTGCTTGTTGCGGTAGATCCACTATGTGCCAATGATATTATGCTTGCGAGGATCTGGGCGATTGACCAGTTCCCAGACATTGTTAAGCTCGAACTGATGTAATTCTTCTTGCATAGCCTGAATCCACTCCGGCTCCAGAAATGCTTCATCTACCTTAGTGGGCTCTGTGATAGAGACAAAAGCATAGTGCCCACAAAAGTTAGATAAATGTGAAGCTTTTGAGCGTGTGAGAGGACCTGGTGCGCTAATGTCATCGATGATCTTCTCCACTTGCACTTCTTTTGCAACGCGAGGATGAGCTGGTTGTCGCTGAGGAATTTGATCAGCATTTTCTTCAGCACCATTTTCCTCATCATTTTCTTCAGGTGCATCAGCTCGACGTTCTTCATGAACTGGAATGAATTCTTTAGCAGATTCTTCAGTAGGAATGATATCCTTAGTTGCCTTGAACTTGATGGAATCCTCAGGTGCTGGTTCATCTAACACAGAAGGTAGGTGCTCTCTTTGCGAGCCATTAGTTTCATCGAACCGCACATCTACAGTGTCAACAATCTTGTGAAGAACAATGTTGAAGACTCTGTAGGTGTGTGAGTCCTTTCCGTAACCAAGCATAAAACCTTCATGTGCTTTCGGTGCAAATTTAGAATTGTGGTGAGGATCTCTAATCCAACATTTAGCACCGAAGACTTTGAAATAACTCACATTGGGTTTCTTGTCAGTGAGGAGTTCATAGGCCGTCTTCTTGAAGAATTTTTGAAGATATACTCTGTTGATGATGTGGCACGCAGTATCAATTGCATCAATCCAAAAACGCTAAGGCGTTTTGTATTCATCAAGCATAGTGCGAGCCATCTCAACAAGAGTTCTGTTCTTGCGCTCCACGACGCCATTCTGCTGAGGAGTATAGGGAGCAGATAACTCATGAGTAATACCAAGTTCATCAAGATAGGCATCAAGACCGTAATTCTTGAACTCAGTTCCATTGTCACTTCTGATGTGCTTGATCTTCACACCAAAGTTGGTTGAAGCCCTCGAGGAAAATCATTTGAAGACTTCCTGCACTTCATGTTTGTAAGTAACAATGTGTAACCATGTATATCGAGAGTAATCATCAACAATGACAAAACCATATAGAGATGCATCATTAGTGACTGCTGAGTAATGATTAGGTCCGAAGAGGTCCGTATGAAGCAATTCGAATGGACGAGTAGTGGTCATGATTGTCTTTGCTGGATGCTTGGCCTTTGTCATTTTTCCTGCTTCACAGGCTTCGCATAAGTGATCCTTGAGGAATTTGACATTCTCAATGCCAATGACATGCTTCTTCTTCGCAAGCGTGTTCAAATTCCTCATGCCTGCGTGACCAAGTCGTGGATGCCATAACCAGCCTTCTGAAGCTTTTGCAAGTAGACACACGGCTGGTTGTGGTCCTGTAGAGAAATCAACAATATACAAATCTCCTCTCCTAAAGCCTTCGAAGACTGACTTTTGCCTTTGTCAGCAAAGATGATATGCTTCAGATGCGACGGTGATAAGGGAGCATCCATCAATAGATTCTTGTCACCAGTCATGTGATTTGTACATCCACTATCGAGGACCCATTCAGTAGTTTTGGGTTGATCATCCTGCAGATGAATTAGTGTAGCTTACAATCTCATATGCTTCATCAGTGAAGAATATGGCATCAATTTCATCAGATGAATTTCATCAAGCAGTAAACAAATATAGCAGTATGAGGACGTGTGAAATGAAAGTTCATTTCATCATGATTCGCCTGCGTCCTTTCAAGCATTTTTGTCAGGTCCCCAGCAAATTCTTCAGACAATAAAGCACGTCTGGAGACCTGACCCTGCAGAAGAGATTAGTTCTTTTTCTTCACCACCCACATCTGAAGGGGTGGCAAAGAGTTCATCATTCTGCGAGCACCATACGAGAAAGGTGGCAAAGATGCCAAACCATTTCGCTTCACATAAGAGGGGTTAGGGTAAGCATATGAATAAGCAGAGAAATTCTTCGAGGACTTATGAACATAATGATTTGAAGAATAATGCACATATTCATAGCCCTTAGCTCTACCCTGCGACACAGAGTTGTTAGCATGATGATAATCATATGAGGACTTTGATCCTTTTGAGGAATTTGGTCCGTATGAGGACTTGGATCCATATGAATAATTTGGTCCATATGAAGAATTTGATCTGGGGTTCCTGTTCTTCACATGTGGTGTCATGAGGACATTCACCTGAAGACTTTCAACATAACTTTTGGGAACCCAGATTTTCTTCATAGGGGAACCGTTCCTGCAGTTAGTGCCAACATATCTAGCAAATACTTCACCATTCTGATTTTTGAACAGTTTATAGTTGAAGTTAAATGACTCATCAGAAGAATGAGGAGATTCACATGTAAATCCAGATAAGTTAGATGGATCAACTGGAGGTCCCTTTGCAGCAACCCATGAGGTTTTGGGGTACTGCTCAGGCTTCCAATATGTTCCATCAGCATTGAGTTTCCTCTCAAAGGCAATACCCTCTTTCCTAGGGTTTCTGTTGAGGATCTGCTTTTTAAGCACATCACAAAGAGTCTGATGCCCTTTGAGGCTTTTGTACATGCCTGTCATGTACAATTCCTCCAGCCCTGCATTGTCAGTGATACTAGCAATGTCCTCAGATGAGGAATTAGTGATAGCAGAGGCAGATGAAGAATTTGTAACAGTTGAAGCATTTGAACATTCAGGTGAAGAATTAGCAGATTCACGTTCAATGCACTCTAAGCATGGAGGAACAAATTCTTCCTGAGAAGCGCTGATTTGTTGAGCTAGTAATGAATCGCGCTCCTTCGGAAGATATTCATAATACACTCTTAGCTTTTCAAGATCTTCCTTTCTTTGAAGAGATTTAGAAGAAAGCTTCTCGTGATCAGTCAAGAGGGTATTATGTTGATCTTGAAGGGCGTCAAACTTGGCGTGAATTCTCTGAAGACATTCACCCAATGCTTTTGACTGATCCATTTCTTTACCCAACATATCATCACTTTTGTCTAGCATGTTTTGAACTTGTTCCAAAGCTGTTTGTTGTTTAGTGACAATGCAAACAAGTTTGGTATAACAAGATTCAATGTCATCATCAGATTCATCATTATCAGATTCATCATTATCAGATTCATCGTCACAAAACTAGGATGAGGAGCATTTGGTTACCTCTTCACCCTTTGCCATGAGACATGATGCAGAAGATGATGATTCTGACTCGAAAGTCATCGTTTTGAGAGATTCCTTGAAGCCCTCAAACCAGGGATCATGACGGGTTCGATGACCTTCATAGACATCAGAGATTCGGTCTCAGATAACCTTCGAATTGCCAAGATGCATAATGCGCCTGAATTCATCTCTGGATAGGCAGGAACAGATGATATCCTTCGCCAAGATGTCGAGTTGAGTGTACTTGCGAATATCATCAGCGTCCGCCATCTTGCATAGATTAGTAAGACCAATCTCAGTGACGGTCCACAGCTCGCTGTTCATTGCCATGAGGCGTTTCCTCATCATAGCCTTCCACTTGGGATAATCATGACCGTCAAAGATAGGGCATGTCACTTTCTTCATACCTGCGGTCGACATAACTAAAACTCCAGGCAGTTAAACCAAAATCACACAGAACAAGGGAGTACCTTGCTCTAATACCAATTGAAAGTGCGTTATGTCGACTAGAGGGGGGGTGAATAGGCGATTTTAATGAATTCTTCACTGAGGAATTTGCCGGTGAGGAAATTCCTTACTGAAGAACTACTAGCAGCGGAATAAGTACTCAGAAGTAAGTGTAACAGAATACAAGCATGGTCATCATGATGAAATGAAGACTAGCACAGAGTACAAAAAGCGTAATCACAGGATAACACAAGACAAAGACAAACAGACTGAAGAAATTGAACTGAGGAAATTGAGAAAGTCTTCAGTCAAAGTCTTCAAGCACAGATATGAACAAACATTCAACACAGTAATGAGGAAATGGAAGTGTTGAGGAAATAGAACCAGTTAGTTGGTGAAGACAATGATTTGTTAAACCAGTTCCAACTGCTGTCTCAGTTGTACGTCTGGTTGGAGCGGCTGAGTATTTAAACTCGAGGACACGCAATCCCGGACACCCAGTCACTGAGCCGCAACTCAGGACACCCAGTCCTCACCATATTCTCCTTGAACTAAGACCACGCAGGCCTCGTCCAATCACTCGTGGTAAGTCTTCAGGCGAATTCCAAACCTTCACAGACTTGGTCACTCGGCAATCCACAATTCCTCTTGGATGCTCTAGACCTTGACACCTAACCGTCTGGAAGAAGCACAGTCTTCAAAGGTAACAAGCGTCGGATCCACGCAGGATCAATTTCTTCAGTGATGCTCAATCACTTTGGGTTTGTGGGGGTTTGGTTTTGGATTTTCCTCACTTGATGATTTTCGCTCAAAGTCCTCGGAGGATGGGTTGCTCTCAAATGACAAGTGTCAAGTTCTCTCGGAGCAGCCAACCAACTAGTGGTTGTAGGGGGCGGCTATTTATAGCCTAGGGAGCAGCCCGACATGATAAGACATAAATGCCCTTCAATGATATGACCGTTAGGTGGATAAGATATTTTGGGACAGCCGGCGTGCAGCACAGCAACGGTCGGAAATTTGACTCTCAAATTCCTTAGGGCTATCATGTTCCTCATTGTGTAGGCAGTTCGCACTGGCGAACTCCTAACTCCTCAGTTAAAGCAAAGTCCTCAGTGACCAGAAGAACTGCGTCTCTGTCACTGAAGAAATTGACTGAACTGTATGAGATTTCTAATGGCTTCACTTGAAGGGATTGGTAGGTGTAGGATTTTGAGTTGAGCATCACATGGAAATTTTTCCTTAGTATTTCCTCGACCCCCTTTAACAGTACAGTGTTTCCTATGACTCAAGAAAGAGAAAATGAAACTACGAAAAAAAAAGTCTTCACGCTTCATGTTCCTCAAATGAATACCAAGTCTTCAAGGTCACACCAATTTCTTCACTTTCAAAGTCTTCAGAAAGTCTTCAGAATATCAAAGTCTTCAGTCGAAGAACTTCATTTTTAGGGGTCGACTTTCTCTGTAAATATCAAACTCCTCATAGACTTATAGACCTGTGTACACTCACAAACGCATCAGTCCCTTAACCTATAAGTCTTCAATACACCAAAATCACTAAGGGGCACTAGATGCACTTACAATAGCCGTATCGCTCCATGGATTTGTTGTTGCTACTTGGTAGACTTAGGCGAGGCTGCGGATTGTTCGTTTCCGCATATTATTTGATGCGAAAGTCTCGAAGACTGTTAACACCATATTGGTACTGTTGGGGTGGTTCTCCGGGGCTAGAAGCTCTTCGCCACTTTTGGCCACCTGCCGCAGTATCCAACATGCTCGAAGGCTATGTGTTGGAGTGGCGCCCTCTGTACTATGAATTTTACAGGGTCCGCTGAGCCATCCATCCAGTACAGTTCCGTGCCCTTTATGGGGTTTTTGCTTTTTGCTTTTTGTCCCAGGTGTCTGAGCATGATGCACCCTTTTGTTTCGGACTAGGGTTGTGTTCGGAGCCGGATTGTCCCAAAACTTAGTTTTGGTTTTTCGGACACTCTCCATCGCAATAGTACTTTCGTACTATGGATGCCAGGTCAGCGAAGCGTGTAATTTCGCGACGACTTACGGCGTTCAAGATTCCCTTGTCCGTGCAATTGTTGCAAAAAATTGAAATTGCGTTTTCCTCACGGCAGTCCTTTATCCTGTCCATAACCAGGAGGAATCTGGCCCAATAATGATGTACTGTTTCAGCGGGCTCTTGCTGGATTTGAGATAGATCGCATATGTTTGGGTGGGTGGGTGGAATTGAGTCCGGAACCCTGCCCAACTTGAGGCTCAAGGGCCGAAAAGTTTCCGAATTTGGATGCTTGGATTGCTGGACGTTGTCCAACGAGTCTGGTCCGCTGCCTAACTTTAGGTTCAGTACTTGATCGACGTTCGTCCCTCCGCGGGAATCCGGCATGGAGGGATCAGGAGTCCGGACATAACTGGTCTTTAATACAGAAGAAGAGTCGCCGCGTTGTTCCTCTACCACCGCAACGTGGTGGGTAACCTGGGGGGAGTTAATCTCTCTCAGATCGGTTTTAAGCCCAATCTGATCATAGTCTGTACAGACCCCTAGGGCGGCGATGCGATCCAAGAGCTTGTTTACAGAAGAGAGCTCAATCGGATCCAGCTGCTCGGTGAATTCCGAGCTGACGCGAAGATCACTTTTGATGACCCGAGAGGTCATCGTCGAAGTGGCGACCGAACAGGCGGTCATAAGAAAACCACCTAGCCGGATAGTTTGGCCGGCGGCCAAAGCTCCTTTCGCAATGGTACCGTCTTTAAAGACGAGAAGAGGCATCCTTCCTGATCGTGACGGCACAGAGGAACTCTCAATGAAAGCACCAATGTCGGTGTCAAAACCGGCGGATCTCGGGTAGGGGGTCCCGAACTGTGCATCTAGGCGGATGGTAACAGGAGACAAGGGACACGATGTTTTTACCCAGGTTCGGGCCCTCTCGATGGAGGTAAAACCCTACTCCTGCTTGATTGATATTGATGATATGGGTAGTACAAGAGTGGATCTACCATGAGATCAAGGAGGCTAAACCCTAGAATCTAGCCTATGGTATGATTGTTGTTGTGATTGTTGTCCTATGGACTAAAACCCTCTGGTTTATATAGACACCGGAGAGGGCTAGGGTTACACAGAGTCGGTTACAATGGTAGGATATCTACATATCCGTATTGCCAAGCTTGCCTTCCACGCCACGGAAAGTCCCATCCAGACACGGGACAAAGTCTTCAATCTTGTATCTTCATAGTCTTGGAGTCCGGCCGATGATGATAGTCCGGCTATCCGGACACCCCCTAGTCCAGGACTCCTTCAACATCCTTGCCCCTCGATTATTTGTGTTATCATCGACAACATTCTTGTCTTCCCCTCCCCCCAACACAAACTTGTTCATATAAATTTTGTAAGCAAATCCTTTTTGACATGTCGGTGGATTGTTGTCGAATACATCGGCCACATCCTCATCTTTTCCATGCTGAAATTGTATGACTTATTTTATAAGTTGTTTCCGATGGATCCTTTGTGAATCCAAAGTCTGAACTTTACCTATTGACCGTGTCGATGCTATCCCGAAGCATGACTATGGTATTCCAATCATCAAAAGGAATAGTGGAAGCGCAATGCTAAATATTACTTAATCGATTATCCAAACATCGTTGTATGGGTAACATCATGGAATCCCTCCCCCTCTACCTAATTGGTTATCTACTTGATGTCCTGTCATGGATGGGAAGGATATACTCTTGATACTCGGGTATAAACACATTTTTCCTTTCCATTGGTCTGATTAATATACTAACCACATTTTCCTTCCATTATTTTGTTTAAACTTTCTTGTAATCTAACTTATCTAAGTAGTGATAATTCCCTGCTTATGTAAACACCTCGGTGTACAACTCTGTCGGTAAGACCCTATTACTATTGTTGATGACATTATGGTAACCATAGATGGACGAGAACTTTGCCAACAAGTCTGCCTCGTCTTAACAACCAGGAAAATGGTTCTCTTCGCCCCTCGCCCTTGGGGCCAATATTGTTGCCAACATAACTGATAGGCTATCCTCTAACATACCTTACTATCATAACCGTGTAAGATATCATCGCTCTTTCTACTTTTAATCCACATGGTGGGCCCATAACCCGCAGTTCCACAGGATCGAAACCTGACTCTCCTATACATCCCTGTTTCCAAAGATTATTCATCACGCTTGGCTTTGTACGTAATTCATGAGCCACCTTTCCGAGGGATCATCAATTCTGGTATCAGACACAATACTTATTACCATTGCTCTGAACCCCTTCCACACTTCATTTCAGGCAATGAACGATTACCTATCCACTTGAAACTTATTATCACACCTTCTTAATTTACTCTCGAGGCCTTTCTTGGATTCCAACTTGAGAGATGCCTCTATGCCTCATTCACTGAGATAGCCCCCAGGTACCTAACATGTGTCGAGCTTCGTCCTTCCTGAGTTTGTCCCCCTTGTATTTCTGTAAGTACAACCGAGTTCTAGAAGAAAGGATGATGACTTCATCATAATGACCTAGAGGAGAGAAATAAGGACATCAGGGAAAAGGATCAACTTCTTCAAGAAGAGCATCCAAGAATGAGAAGATCTGTTAGAATTTTGTAACCAATTCTTCCCCTTTTCTCTACCTTTTTTAAATCTCGAGACGAGATTTCTTGTAGTGGAGGAGATTTGTAACACCCCGAGAATCATGCCACAGTAATCCCATGTTGATGGTGCGATGTCATCACTCTTACTATTGCTAATCCTCGCTTGATCCTAATCACAATTCAAATTAAAATCCAGTTTAAAGTCAAAAACTCAAATCTATCAAACGTGAAAACAAAAATGTCCATAGTGTTGCAAATAACCCTGGATATTTTTCATGAAGAAATCCCACTTGTGAGAGTTTCCAAAATGCCCCTAGCTAATTTGGAATGTACCAACAACATTTAAAGTGGTCCAATTAAATGAAAACTCAATTATAAACTTTTCCAATTGCCCTCAAACTTTTTGAGCAACCTCGGAATATTCCAAAGAATTTATGTACAAAGTTTAATATTTAGTAAAACTCGTTTGGACACTCTTTTAATTAGAAAACAATGGCTAAAACTAAAACAGAAAAGATAAGTTAAAAAAATGAAAAGCTAACTACTGTGCACTTAGGCCCAATTACTACAGTATCATCCCAACCCAACTCCTCCTATTTTCTTCTTCCTCTGTTCACAGTGGGCTGGGTGGCTGCCGTGCGCCCGTCCACGTCGATCGGCCACGTGCCAGCCATCCTATGGATCCTCGACGTCCTACAAAGCCTTTTCAACGCAGCGTTTGAGCCCTAGCTCCCCATTTCCCCCCTCCTCGCGCCCCTCTCGTCCACACCGCCCATCCCCAAGCCATCGTTGCCGTCGCCGTGTCGACCTCGCGGCCACTGGCCTCCCCGAGCCACACCACTATGTCCGGGAGGAGCGTCATCGACGACTCCGTCTTCCCCATGCTCCCCAACAACCGCCCTCGCTCGGGAGCCTCCTCCCGCGCCCATCACTGGTGCCCGCTTGCAGCTCACTCTGAACTCCATGCGCGGCCCACCACTCCCCTGACCATGCCGCCTCTGCACGCTCGCGCCACCCTTGCTCGCCTCCGACGCGCGCTACCACCCGCACCTGCGCGCCTCCCACTCCCGCCTGTAGCGTCGTCGCCTCCTGCTGCTGCCGCCGGACCCTGTACCGATGCCGTTGCCCCCGTGAGCTGTTGCTCGCCCCTGGCTGTCGACGTCTCTTTAAGCCGTGCACGCGCAGCCATCCAGCTCTGCCTCCCTGGCCATTGGAGCCGGCCCTGTTAGCTTAGGATTAGGATAGGATTAGTGTTTAATTAGTTTAGGTGTATATGACATGTGGGTTCCAACGTATTTTAACTTAAATAATATCAGTTTAGCATTTAGTAAAACCCTGCCACACGGGACCCACCGCCACTGTTCACTTTTGACCAGGTCAACATTGACCGCTAGTTAGCATTAACTGGGTCCCATATGTCAGCCTCTGGTGCACTGCTGGGTGAACTAGACCGGGTGCACCGAGCTTTTTCGTGTGTATTTTGAAATTGATTAATTTTCCAAGAATTCTAAAATAGGAATAAAACTTTGAAAAATCATATAAAATAATCTGTAACTCACATGAGAATAATTTATATACCAAAGTTGCACAGAAAAATCCAATGAATCAGAATATGCAATCCGTTCATCCGTCACATGCCCCTAGCATGATGGACATGGAACCGTCCCCCACTTTTCATCTACCCGGAATCCGTCTAACGCCGGGAAATCGTCCTCAGATGATTTTCCCTCTCTGTCTGCAATGTGTAGCACTGCGTTAGGTCACCCCTAGCACCGCGTTTTGCCATGTCATGCTTTGTGATGCTATTGTTTGCTCTGTTATTTATTTGTTTCCCCTTCGTTGCTTCTTTTTGGTAGACCCTGATACTACAATAGACCCCAATACCTTTGATGCTTCAGTGTTCGACTACGACTATGCTTCTGAAGATTCCTTTCGTCTGTAGAGCAACCAGGCAATCAATCCCCCTTTGATCATTCTGATATTGCCCATTACATTCTCTCTCATGCTTGCATTAAATTTTGCTACTGTAATTGATTGCGCCTATTCTGATGCATAGCCTGCTTTTGTAACCTGCTATTGTTACCTACTTGCTTATCCTATATGCTTGGTATAGGTTGGTTAGTGATCCATCAGTGACCCTTCATGATACAGAGCATCCCTCGATCATCCCCATGGACATCCCATCACCACCACAAGCACGAAGAGAACCAATGACAAGAGCACACACATGTGCCATCGAAATGGAGGTTAACTCATTCCTCTTCGAGCTTCATTCGAATTCACATGAGAGTTGGGTTCTACCTCAAATGGAAATACTATGAATTCTTAGGTACCAAGGAGATGACTGTGAGGATGCTAGGACAGAGTCAAGCAACCAAGGAGGAGAAGGAAGAGCTACAAGACACGAAGCACCGAAGTCTCTCTGGACACCCCAGGTGCCCGCACCATCCACCCCCGGGTGCCCACACCGGCCGACCAAGTGGGGCGCGGTGCCCCTGACCACCCAGGGTGCCCGACCTTCACACCCGGGTGCCCGGACCCCCCCCACCTGGCCGCACCCCGGGTGCCCGACCTCCTCCTCCCATGCATCCCCGGGTGCCCGACATCCTCCTCCCAGGCATCCCCGGGTGCCCGGACATTTACACCAGGTGCCCGGACATATCCGAATATGCCTGCGCGCATTTTAGGTTAAAAGATCCTTGTACCCCCGTTTCCTCCTATTTTTCCCTAGGCTATAAGTACTCCTCATCTAGCTCATTTCTAGGGATAGCAAAGTATATGTGAGATATTGAAGGAGCTTTGCTCATCTTCCTCCTCTTGGAGATCATGACCTCCTAAGGGAGAAGATCCTCTTGTGGATATCAAGGCCTCCTCTTGGAGAAGGATCCCCATCATAGGATCATCAAGACCTCTTTCCTCATAGGATTGATAGTTACCTCTTGTCTCTTCTTGTGTTGGGTTTGGACCTTTGTATCTATCTTTGTGTGATTGGATCTAGCACATGTGTGATTGGATCAAGTCAATTTGAGTGTTCCTCTTGTTTCCCCCCTTTGTGTTATTGTTCTTGGGGGTTTCCCCTCCAATTCGTGAAAGATCTCCATCTAGGGTTCCACCCTACAACATCTTGGATCATCGTTTGAGAAACATCGGAACATCATACATATATAGCATACTTGGGATAGAAAGTTGCTACATTTGGCATCTCATAGGTTGTGCACAATTGTCGTATCCGCCTATAGAGCAATCGTTCTAGCGTTTCTCTAGATTTGTGCAACACGAGCATTTTTTGTGGATTCCACATTTTCTTCTCATTCCTTGGTTGCACGACCCCATTTATCTATCTGCGTGTGTGTTTATATGTGCCATTCATTGCTATTGGTCTACTTGTTTCATTTGCGAATTTGCGAATCTCTTTCAACATTATTGACACTTTCTAACATTTTGCATCAAATTTTTGTGCCACTATCCTCACCAAGCTCCACCATAAGCCTTACTTATGCAGGTGTGAGAATTGACAAGATCCGGTACCAATTGCGCTATTTCCTTGTTACATTATTGAGTGATCATTGATCCATCTTCAACATTGGAAAGGTACATTTGGTCTAGTTCTTTCCTTTATTCCACTCACATTTGCTCGAATCTTGTGATGGATAGGCGAAGCATTTCATCTCCGGTCTTCCACGACAACGACAATGTGAACAACTACATCATCAAAACGCCACTCTTTTCGGACTACAACGAGCAATGCACGGCATTGAGCGACTCACCGTCGACATTCACCAAAGCGAAGCATGGAAAAGGGACTACATCGAGACCAAATTGGACGAACAAATGGATCAAGTACAAGACATGGTGGCCAAATACAAGTCTTCTTCCCCTTCATCATCTCCATGGCGGAGACGCTCAAGTCGCACACCTTCGGAGCGGCCACAAAATGCAAGTACCACGCGGCACCATCAAGAAAACCTTCATGAGCACAAAAGAAGACCGAGAGACGAGCACCACCACGGCCAAGCTATGACTACCACCACCACTTTGGCATCTTCCCCAAGGGTTATCAAGGCATCTTCGCCTTTGGACGTACGACATCTTTGCCTACTTCCCACGAGTACGCCTACATAGAGCACATCAAATCCAAGGCGACCACGTACAAGCGAGGGCGACACTTCCAACTTCAAAAGCCCCTCAAGGAAGACGGCCGAACATGGGAAATTTGCTTCGGTTGTGGAGATGAGCTACAAGGTGCCACATCATATGGGTCTCATACAAGACGGTCGAGCAAGGGCCATCCCCTTTGACCATGGCGGTGAACACGAACCTCTTCAATAACATGAAGACGGCACCCCAATGGGACTCATACTCTGAGTCAAGCTACGAGACCGCTCATGAGACTTTCTCTTTGGTCTCGAAGGAGAGTGATGACATATGCCAATATATTGAGAGTGAGAGTGCCTTCACCACCATCCCCATATATGACGAGTTGCCCCAATTCCTATGTGAGGAGAGCCAGCACCAGCACCAATTGAGTGATTTGAGTGACTCCACCATCTGCGACATTGAGTGCACCTACATTGAGGGAGTGAGTGAGCCACCACAACATAGAGAGAGTGAGGTAGTTGATAGGGCATGTGAGTCCATTTCGATTCCTAACAGCTTAACCTCCACCTTTGTTGTCTCTTCTCATTTGGTTCTAGGTCCCATATATGATGACGCACTGATCCTCGATGACTTCGTCCTTCCTTTGGACATGACGATGGCCATGGTGGACTTTGATGCACCCCCACATGGTTCCATCAAGATGAAGATGACCACTATTTGGTCTTTGCCACCTCACCTACACCACATGAGTGGATTGAGAAAGGTAAAATAGCTGAAGGTGAAGCTCTAGTCCCACTAGTGGACATTCTTGACATTGATTGCTTGCATGATGTTGATCCACCTATTACCATGCTTCATGCTAGTGCGACTTCCTCATGTCATGACTTACCAATTTATGATGAATATGATGATGAGCATGTTGATTTGCCTAGTTGTGATGCTCCTCTCCATAGGATATCATGTGAAAATTCTATTGGTCACATTATGTTTGACAATCCATTAAACTTGTCATGTGCTATGAGTGAGATCTCCCATATTGCATCATTCCAATCTCAACATAGTAACAATGCATGCCCCATTCAAATAAATCCCATTTGCACTTATGGCATAGATGACGAGATGATGGTCATTGGCTTTTGTTTTTCATGTGATGATATTGCCATGCTTTCTTTACATGATTTGCACAATTCATCTACTATACCATGCCATGATCACATAGAACAAAATATGCTTTGTTTTGGCTGTTGTCAATATTATCCATGTGATGTTGCCATTAATGCTCATGAGGAGACCCCAATAGTTTCCCCATACATATTAGGAGATTTTGATGCATTCCATACATTGCATGATTCCCATGATTGTGTGCACCATATGCATTCCATGAATAACATTGTTCTACATATTTCTCATGATGCATTACACAATCCGAGTCTCCATTATGCTATACATAACAACAAACCTATCATGATGGATGACATGTTTCTGTATGACGCATCTCATTTATTTAAGAATCGGATATCTTATGCTAACCAACACATGCACATATGCATCATAATGGATGATGTGTACATATACCACGCACACACAATTTCCCCTTTGTCTTTGTTTTGTGTAGATACTCACGTATACTCGTCAACCTCTCAATCCCAAGAGTTGACGAAACGAGCTCTTGAGAGCAACGACAATTTGGGATCCCATGGATTGTCCTTACGACCGTTCTCTTCGCGCAACGACTTCGTGCATTCCTTTTACTTGGCCCTCACACGGCTATGGGCTACTTACCACTTGTCACCCTATGCCCATACTATTGTGTTCACATTGCATGGTATGCCTCTTTACATGATTTTGACATGCAATTGTGACCCATGCTTTGCATTACACATGATGATTAGTTCTAGTACTTGTATGTGTATTTGCAAGCTTCGTGGAGATATTGCTTGTTATTGCCATGTTTGCGATATGCCATGTGCATTGCCTATGCCTACTATTTGCACACATGACATGATTGCCATGATTACCTATAGTATGTTGCATCTTTGCACTACTATCTTCAATGATTTGGTTGCCTCACACATGATGAACAATTCCTCTTTCTATTGTATTGAGTGACACACTATATTCACTACATCCCATGCACGTTACGCTTGGATTGTCTTGCACTTTAGACACTTCATTTATTTTGGTGTTGTGAATGCTTCATATGCATACAATAGACCATTTGTTGAGCGCCTTATGCATGCTTGCTATGAGCTTTAGGTAGATGCTTATTCTCTTGACACACATATTTGCATCGCTACCTTTTACATGCTTGTTTACATGATGTCCTTGATTTTGCTCAAATTATGTGCTTACATGACATGTCATAATCCCATGTCACACCATATGCGATGCTTGATGACGACACTTGTTTGGTGAATCATCTCTTGAATGCTTGGTTTTGCACTAATGCTAACCGCATTTGTTTTCCAAGTGTTTGTTGTACTTGTTCCTTCTGAAGGAATCACAAGACAGTGCGACATTGGAGAGTGCCCATTTCGAGCTTCAACATGATAAGCGCTTGGTGGTCGTCCACTTCTACACGGCGATGCCCTCTCTTTCCCATGGCGATGAAGGTCACGATCCATGGATGAATCTCTCCTAAGGGGGGGGAGATGATGTGGAGCATCCCTCGCTCATCTCCATGGACGTCTAATCACCACCACAAGCACGAAGAGAACCAATGACAAGAGCACACGCATGTGCCGTCGAAGCCAAGGTTAACGCTTTCCTCTTTGAGCTTCATTTAGATTCACATGAGAGTTGGGTTCTACCTCAAATGGAAATACTATGCATTCTTAGCTACCAAGGAGATGACCATGAGGAAGCTAGGAGAGAGTCACAAGCAACAGAGAAGGAGAAGGAAGAGCTCCAAGACATGAAGCACCGGAGTCTCTATGGACACCTCGGGTGCCCGCACCATCCACCCCCGGGTGCCCGCACCGACCGGCCAAGAGGGGCGCGGTGCCCCTAACCACCCCGGGTGCCCGGGCCCCCCACCTGGGCGCACCTCGGGTGCCCAGCCTCTTATCCCCGGGTGCCCGGCCTCCTCCTCCCAGGCATCCCCGGGTGCCTAGACATTTACACCGGGTTCCCGGACATATCCGAATATGCCTGCGCACATTTTGGGTTAAAAGACCCTTGTACCCCCGTTTTCCTCCTATTTTGTCCCTAGGCTATAAGTACTCCTCATCTAGCTCATTTTTAGGGATAGCAAAGTATATGTGAGATATTGAGGGAGCTTTTCTCATCTTCCTTCTCTTGGAGATCATGACCTCCTAAGGGAGAAGATCCTCTTGTGGATATCAAGGCCTCCTCTTGGAGAAGGATCCTCATCATAAGATCATCAAGACCTCTTTCCTCATAGGATTGGGATGAACTAGTTACCTCTTGTATCTTCTTTTGTTGGATTTGGACATTTGTATCTCTCTTTGTGTGATTGGATCAAGTCAATTTGAGTGTTCCTCTTGTTTTCCCCCTTTGTGTTCTTCTTGTTCTTGGGGATTTCCCGTCCAATTCGTGAGAAATCTCCATCTAGGGTTCCACCCTACAACACCTCACCTTGTCCCTGTTTCCCCCTCTGGATAACCAGGTGATTCGATCAAAGTGATCGACGTCCAGGGCTCGACACATCACATCATGATGTTGGCTTGAACTATGACGGTATTTCCCCAAAGAGGAAGGGATGATGCAACACAACAACGGTAGGTGTTTCCCTCAGTGATGAAACCAAGGTTATCGAACCAATAGGAGAACCACGCAACACCATGTAAACAGCTCCCGCACACAAAGAACAAATACTTGCAACCCGACATAAGAGAGGGGTTGTCAATCCCTCACGGGTAAAAAGATAGGTAAAATTGTAGTAGATTGGATAAATAGATCTCGCGGGAACACAAGATAAAATAAATAAACAAAAATTGCAGCAAGGTATTTTTGTATTTTTGTATTAATAGATCTGAAAATAAAAGCAAATCAAAATGGGCCGCGAAGGCAAATATAATAAAGAAGAGACCCGGGGGCCGTTGATTTCACTAGTGGCTTCTCTCAAGAAAAAATAGCAAACAATGGGTAAACAAACTACAGTTGCGCAATTGATAGGACTTCAAATAATCATGACGATATCCAGGCAATGATCATTATATAGGCATCACGTCCAAGATTAGTAGACTGGCTCCTGCCTGCATCTACTACTATTACTCCACACATCGACTGCTATCCAGCATGCATCTAGTGTATTAAGTTTATGCAGAAATGGAGTAATGCAATAAGAATGATGACATGATGTAGACAATATATATTTATGTAGAAATTGACCCCATCTTGTTATCCTTAATAGCAATGATACATATGTCGGTTCCCCTTCTGTCACTGGGATCAAGCACCGTAAGATCGAACCCATCACAAAGCACATCTTCCCATTGCAAGATAAATAGATCTAGTTGGCCAAACAAAACCCAAATATTGGAGAAGAAATATGAGGCTATAAGTAATCATGCATACAGGAGATCAAAAGACTCAAATAACTTTGACGGATAAAAACATAGATCTGGTCATAAACTCAAAGTTCGTCGGATACCAACAAACACACCGCAAAAAGAGTTACATCAAATAGATCTCCAAGAGACCATTGTATTGAGAATTAAAAGAGAGAGAGAGAGAGAGAGAGAGAGAGAGAGAGAGAGGAAGCCATCTAGCTACTAACTACGAACCCGTAGGTCTACAATGAACTTGCTATCTCTTGAGCTTGCGCTGGTTTTTCCCTTGAAGAGGAAAGGGTGATGCAGCAAAGTAGAGTAAGTATTTCCCTCAGCTTTTGAGAACCAAGGTATCAATCCAGTAGAAGACAATGCGACAAGCCACCAAATACCTGCACAAACAAACACCAACTTGCACCCAACGGATAAAGGGGTTGCCAATCCCTTCATGGTTATTTGCAAAGTGAGATCTGATAGAGATGGATAAATGGTAAAGTAATATTTTTGGTATTTTTGGTTTATGGAACGGAAAGTAAAATACTGCAAGGAAAATAAATAGGAAACTAAAAGTGTAGATCGGAAACTTGTATGATGAAAATAGAAGATTATATGATGGAAAATAGACTCGGGGGCCATAGGTTTCATTAGAGGCTTCTCTCAACATAGGAATTATTACGGTGGGTGAACAAAATACTGCCGAGCAATTGATAGAAAAGTGAAAAGTTATGACGATATCTAAGGTAATGATCATGAAAATAAGCATCACGTCTGTATCAAGTAGACTGAAACGATTATGCATCTACTACTATTACTCCACACATCGACCTCTATCCAGCATGCATCTAGAGTATTAAGTTCATAAGAACATAGTAATGCATTAGGCAAGATAACATGATGTAGAGGAATTAACTCAAGCATTATGATAAAAACCCCATCCTTTTATCCTCGATGGCAACAATACAATACGTGTCGGTTCCCCTTCTGTCACTAGGATCGAGCACCACAATATTGAACCCAAAGCTAAGCACTTCTTGTTGGAGATCGTTGCAGAAATTAAAAAATTACTACGCATCACTAAGATCAATCTATGGAGGGACTATCAACGAGAGAGAGGGGAGTGCATCTTCATACCCTTGAAGATCGCGATGCGGAAGCATCACTAGAATGCGGATGAGGGAGTCGTACTCCCGGCGATTCAAATCGCGGAAGATCCGATCTAACGCCGAATGGACGGCGCCTCCGTGTTCATCACACGTACAGCCTGGGGACGTCTCCTCCTTCTTAATCCAGCAAGGGGAGAGGATAATTTGAGGGAGAGCTTTGGCAGCACGACGGCGGGTGGTGGAGCTTGCAGTTCTCCGGCAGGGCTTCGCCAAGCACTACTTAGGAGGAGGTGGAGTTGGAGAGGGGGAGGGCTGTGCCAGGGGCAAGGGGTGAAGCTCCCATGCGCCTCCCCACTATATATAGGGGTGGAGGGGGCTGGTTTTTTTCCCTCCAAGTCCATTGTGGCATTGGCAAAGGTGGGAGGAAAGAAATCCCATCATTTCCTTCCCCACCGATTGTTATCCCCCTTTTTAGGGAACTTGATCTTATCCCTTCAGGATATGATCTTATTCCTTCTAAGGGGGATCTTGGTGCGCCTTGACCAGGGGTGTGGGGCCTTGCCCCCAAAACTACCCACGTTCAAGTGGGTCCCCCCATGCAGGTGGGCCTCACTCCGGAACCTTCTAGAACCTTCCCGGTACAATACCGAAAAATCCCAAACATTTTCCGGTGGCCAAAATAGGACTTCCCTATATAAATATTTACCTCCGGACCATTCTGGAACTCCTTGTGACGTCTGGGATCTCATCCGGGACTCTGAACAACATTCGGTAACTGCACACTAATTCCCATAACAACTCTAGCGTCACCGAACCTTAAGCGTGTAGACCCTACGGGTTCGGGAATCATGCAGACATGACCGAGACAGCTCTCTGGCCAATAACCAATAGCAAGATCTGGATACCCATGTTGGATCCCACATTTTACATGATGATCTCATCGGATGAACCACGATGTCAAGGATTCAAGCAATCCCATATACAATTCCCTTTGTCAATCGACTTGTTACTTGCCCGAGATTCGATTGTCGGTATCCCAATACCTCGTTCAATCTCATTACCGGCAAGTCACTTTACTCGTTCCGTAATGCATGATCCCGTGACTAACTACTTAGTCACATTGAGCTCATTATGATGATGCATTACCGAGTGGTCCCAGAGATACCTCTCCGTCACACGGAGTGACAAATCCCAGTCTCGATTCGTGCCAACCCAATAGAAACTTTCGGAGATACCCGTAGTGCACCTTTATAGCCACCTAGGTATATTGTGACGTTTGCCACACCCAAAGCATTCCTATTGTATCCGGGAGTTGCACAATCTCAAGGTCTAAGGAAATGATACTTGACATTAGAAAAGCTTTTAGCAATCGAACTACAGGATCTTGTGCTATGCTTAGGATTGGGTCTTGTCCATCACATCATTCTCCTAATGATGTGATCTCGTTATCAATGACATTCAATGTCCATGGTCGGGAAACCATAACCATCTATTAATCAACGAGCTAGTCAACTAGAGGCTCACTAGGGACATGTTGTGGTCTATGTATTCACACATGTATTACGGTTTCCAGTTAATACAATTATAACATGAACAATAGACAATTATCATGAACAAGGAAATATAATAACAACCATTTTATTATTGCCTCTAGGGCATATTTCCAACAGTCTCCCACTTGCACTAGAGTCAATAATCTAGTTCACATCACTATGTGTTTGTAATGAATCCAACACCCATTGGGTTTGATCATATATTGCTTGTGAGAGAGGTTATTAGTCAATGGGTCTGAATCTTTCAGATCCGTGTGTGCTTTACAAATCTCTATGTAATCTCCAAGATGCAGCTACCATGCGCTATTTGGAACTATTCCAAATAACTGCTCTACTATATGAATCCGGTCTACTACTCAGAGTCATCCAGAATAGTGTCAAAGTTTGCATCGGCATAACCCTTTACAACGAACTCTTTTACCACCTCCATAATCGAAAAATTCCTTAGTCCACTAGTGATGTAGGGTGGAACCCTATAGCGTCGATCTTTCACGTTTGGAGTGGGATCCCTCGAAGAACACGATGAACACGGGGAAGAACGGGGAGAAATCACAAGGGGAAACACTCAAGAACAAGTCCAAATCACACATCCACTAGACAATCAAACACACAAGATCACAAGGTACATGAACAACAAAGGGAAAGATACAAGGTAAGGTTCATCTCCAAGAGGAGGTCTTGATGATATCCTAGATGGATCTTCCCACAAGGGGGTCTTGATGATATCCCGCGGGATCTTCTCCTAGATGGAGGTCTTGGCCTCCAATGGAGTAGTGGTCTCTCTCTCTCAAGAGTAGAGATAGGTAGGAGCAAAGCTCACCTAAGAATGAGCTATCACTTTGCTAACCCTAGAAAGGAGGTGGAGGAGGTCTATTTATAGCCCAAGGGGCGAAGGGGTAAGTGAGGGGCGAAGGGGTACACGGGCTTCGGCCCAAGTCACGCACGCAGGCGGGGTCCGGATGATCCGGATGGTGGCCCAGATGATCCGGGTGTTGGGGGTCCGAATGATCTGGGCGACCGTCCGGATGATCCGGCTTCGTCGAGCAGCTTCTGTTGTCTTCGGGCACGTTAGCGGGATCGTCCGGGAGGTCGTCCGGATGATCCGGGCTCGGTCCGGATCGTCCGGGCAACTCCAATCTTGCTCCATTCTTCTTCTTCCTTTCTTCCGTCTTCTCTTCCACGCTTCCCTCGCGGATGGTGTAGTCGTTCCTTGGCGCTTGCACTCCTCCTCGTCGTCCGTGAAGTTCCGACAATACCTATGCATGCACATGGGAGAAGTGTCAAGTAGTATGCCATCCTCAAAGGGGTCAAGTGAGCACGTGTAAAGGAGATGGTTCACCTTAGTGTGTGTGAAGTAGATGTCGCACGTGTCACTTGCCAAATGGGCTCTTGACATGGTGATGTCCGTAGGATGCTCCGCATCATCCCCTCCCCCTTGGGAAAGATCCGACCTCGGATCGAAAACCAAATCACCATGGGAAAGAGATGGCGTTGCCGTGTAGAAGTGGTCGATCACCAAGTTCTTGTCATCTTGAAGTTCCAAATGGGCACTCTCCAATGTCGCACCGTCTTGTAATTCCTTCAAAAGTAGCAAAGATAACAAGCACTTGGAAAAACAAATGTGGTTGTCGTAAGAGAAAAACCAAGCATTCAAGAGGTGATTCACCCAACAAGTGTTGTCATCAGGCATAGCATATGGTTTGACAAAGAAGTGTGTCATGACATTTGGACATATAAATTGAGCACAATCAAGTACATCATGGGAACAAGCATGTAAATGGGAGGTCAAGATGCAAATATATGTGATAAGTGAACAAGCATCCACCTCAAGTTCATAGCAAACATGGGCAAAGCACTCAATGAAAGGTCTATGGTAGGCATAGGAATCATTCACAACACCAAATAAGATAAGATGTCTAAACACATGGGTCAAGTGCAAGACAATCGAAACATAATGTGCATAGGGTGTAGTGAATATAGTGTGGCACTCAACACAATAGAAAGAGCAATTGTTCATCATGTGTGAGGCAATCAAGTCAAGCATGTGACAAGCAAAGGGACATGACATATGTGAAGAAATGATATTGGTGCAACCAACCATATGATAGTAGCAAGTAGTCCCAGAATTGGATGCAACACACAAGGCATATATATCATGATGCATGGGAATGTGATAATGGCAAGTCAAAGCAAGATCTATCATGTGAGAGGCATGAGCATATATGTCATCAACCCAAGAAAGCAAGTAGTGGAACATGGGTGATGCAACATAGTGAGCATTCATAGCTATCAAATCAAGCAAGCTAGTAGTGCGAAGATGCAACATACTAGGAGGAATCATGGCAAACATGTCATTGGTGCAAATAGTGGGCATGAAATATTCACAAGTCATAGCACAAACATGAAAGCAAGATATGAGTACAATATCATGAATGTATTGGCGAGAGGCCATATGCGAATAGCAATGGGTCATCATGACTCTCCCAACACAACAAGCATCAATAGAATGGGGCACATGATAAACATGGCAAAAGCAACAAGGATCTCCACCAAGCATGCAAATACACATAGGAATATCATAATGGAGAATCATGGGTAGATGCAAACAAGGGTCACAGTTGCATGGCAAAGGCATAGAAGCAAGCATAGCATGCAAAGTGAACACGGTAAAATGAGCATGATGTGAGAAGTGGTAAATGGCCCATAGCCGTGTGAGAGCCAAGTAGAGGAGTTGCGTGTAGTCCTTGCGCGAAGGGAACGGTGGTAAGGATAGTCCACGGGATCCCAAATCGTCATTGCTCTCAAGAGCTCGTTTTGTCAACTCATGGGATTGCGAAGTTGACAAGTATTCATGGGTACCTACACAAAATAGACACAAACGGAAGAAATTGTGTGTGTGGTAAATGTACACATCATCCATCATGATGTGTATGTGCACGTGTGAGTTAGCACAAGATAGGCATCGCTCAAATAAATTTGATGCATGGTATAGGAACATGTCATCCATCATGAAAGAATAGTTGTTATGTATGACACGATGGGGACACAAATTGAGCAAACAAGTATAAGGCACATCAAAAGCATGTTTATTCATGGGGAGCATATGGTGCACACACGTATTGGGATCATGCGATGGATGGGATGGATCAAAATCTCCTAAAATGTATGAGGAAACTATGGGGGTCTCCTCATGAGCAATATCGGAAACATCACATGGGGAAAATGGACAACATCCAAAACAATGCATATCCGAAGCTAGGTGGTCATGGCATTGCATATGAGATAAATGATGCAAAGGGAGCATATCAATATCATTACAAGAAAAACAAATGCCAATAACCATGGGCTTGTCGTCTATGCCATATGTGCAAATTGGGTTTATTTTAATGGCATATGCATAGTCACTACAATGAGATTGCAAATATGACATACGGGAGATCTCATGCATAGCATATGACAAGTCAAGCGGATTATCAAACATGATGTGACCTAAAGAATTGTCACAAGAAATCCTATGTAACATGGCATCACAACTAATAGACTCCACAATAGAATCATCATACTCATCATAAATGTGCAAATCATCGCATGGGGAAATCATACTAGCATGAAGCATGGCAATAGGTGGATCAACATCATGCAAGCAATCAATGTCAAGAATGTACACTAGTGGGACTAGAGCATCACCTTCACCTATGTTACCTTTGTCATTCCACTCAAGTGGTGTAGGTGAGGTGGGAAAGACCAAATGGTGGTCATCATCATCATCTTGATGGAACCATGTGGGCGGTGCATCATAATCCACCATGGCCATCGTCTTGTCCAAAGGGAGGACGAAGTCGTCGAGGATCGGCGCGTCATCATAAATGGGACCTAGCACCAAACGAGAAGACACAATAGAGGTAGAGGTCAAGTTGTTAGAAATGCAAATGGCCTCACGAGACCTATCAACTATCTCACTCTCTCTATGTGGTGGTTCACCCACTCCTTCAAAATAGGTGCACTCAAACTCACGTATGGTGGAGTCACTCATCTCACTCAAGTGGTGGGGGTTGTGGCTCTCCTCACATGGGAATTGTGGCAACTCATCATATATGGGTCTAGTGGTGAAGGCACTCTCACTCTCAATATGGTGGCACAAGTCACTCAAGTCATCATACGTCGCTGTGGTCGAAGGGAAAATCCCATGCTCAACCATCTCGTCGTGGTCGCCGTGGATGAAGGCCGAAGATGGCACATCATCACTCTCATCGTGGATGAAGGCTGAAGATGGCACATCATCACTCTCGCCTCCTAAGATGGAAGCATCATCCTTGCTCGCCACCTTGTCGCTCGCCTCCAAAGCTTGGTCCTTGGGAGCATCGTCTTGGAGCTCGTCGGGCTTGGACATCTTGGTGGTACTAGCCTCATGCTTGTCGTAGAGCTTGGTCGCCGCGAAGTTTGCTTGGGGTGGAGAAGCCTTGGCCTTCATGAGTTCTTGTTCCGCCTTGAGAGCACCAATGTAGTAGTCGTCGATGGACTTGTAGTTCTCGAGGAACATGGCTTGGAGATGTCGTTGTGCAATCCCATCATGAAGTGGAACTTCATCGAAATGGGGTCGTCCACGCCGGCTCGTCGCAAGGCAATCATCATCTCCTTGAAGTACTTGTCGATGGACTTGGATCCTTGGGTGGTGTTCTCCAATTGGTGTCGAAGTTGTTCCGTGTAGGTTGGAGGCACAAACTCTCGCTGTAAAGCTCTCTTCGTCTTGGGCCAACTCATCTCGTAGCTCTCCGAAGGTGTGTGAAGCCACCATGTCGAGGCATAGTCGTGGAAGTTTCTTGTGGCGCACTTCACTTGATCTTCGGGACGAACTTGATGTAGCTTGAGGTAGTCGTCCATCAAACGCTCCCACTCGAGGTACTCCTCGGGTTCTTGAGTCCCATAGAAAGGAATCGCGTGGTCGATGTCGAGGTCGTAGTAGCTTGTGGAAGTCGCGGACTTGAGCTTGGGGAGCTTCTCTTGAGCGTAGTCTTGGGGTTCTTGTTGGCGAAGATGCCGTATGTCCGTAGGCGAAGATGCCTTGAAGTCGCTTGGCGAAGATGCCAAGGGAGATGGTGAAGTCATTGAGCGATTGTTGATGTAGAGCTCTTGACCTGCACGTTCTTGTTGGTGATGGTGTCGATGCCGATGTGATCTTGCCGGAGATGGTAGCTCGGAAGCATGTGCTCTTGAGCGTCTTCTCGAAGATGAGGAAGATCGCTTGTAGGACTTGATGAGGGCTTTGATCTCCTCCATTTTAGCTTGCATCTTGGCGTCGGAGTTGTTGTTCATGGCATCGAACTCGTCGTTGTTGTTGTAGACCGAAGATGAAATGCCTTGCCTATCCATCACAAGACTCGAGTAGAGGTGAGTAGGAAATGAGATAAACAATACCAAGTTACCTTTTCCCAAAGTTGAGGATGTATCCCGTGTCACTTAATGTGAGATGAATGAATAGTGGAATTGGTACCGGACTTGTTCACTCACACCTATCAAGTAAAGCTTATGGTAGAGCTCGGTGAGGATAGTGGCACAAAAATTTAATGCAAAATGTTAGCAAGAGTCAATAATGTTGAAAGAGATTCACAAATTCGCAAGCGAAACAAGTAGACCAATAGCAATGAAAGGTACACGGAAACACACACACGGATAGATAAATGGGGTCGTGCAACCAAGGAATGAGCACTAAATGTGGAATCCACGGAAAACGCTCGTGTTGCACAACTCAAGAGAGACGCTAGCACGATTGCTCAATTGGCGGATACGACACTTGTGCACAACCTATAAGATGCAAAATGGATATTCTTTCTATCCCAAGTATGCTATGTATGTATGGTTCCCGGTGTTTCTCTCAAGCATGATATCATATGATGTAGATTTTGGTATGGCTCTTATGTGCAATGGGGTATGATGCTATGGCACTTGCTCATGAGCTCTTTGCTCTCTTTTTGCTTAAAAGCTTTTTCTCTTTTTTTCTTTCTATGGCCACTTTTGCACAATGCACAAACCAAGATAGCAATTGTGTATATGCGGGAACAAACTTGAGGCACAATGGATGATATGATACCAAGATGATATGGTATGTATGCAATGGATGGTAGATCACTAATGTGCATAAGTAACGTTGCCGGCAATACTCAAATGGCTAGTCTCGATAGGCAAGTAACGCAAAATGGGCTAGGGGTTAACAATGCAATTGCAAGGTGAAAATACAAAGGTGTCGTCGAGGTTACCGTCCTTTGCGATGATGAGTGGCGGTGTTCTTGGTGTAGATACCAAGATGATGGAGACTCGTCCATAAGTAGCCGAAACACCTTAGGAAACGGAAAAACCGCAAACTCAAAATCTCAAATGTCAAATGTCAAAATGGTGGTAGCGGAAAGCGCTGGTGGTTTGCTCTTGGCAATGCGGAAGTGGGATGATGGGCTATACACGATGTAAGAGTTGGAAGCACACGGTCCCTAAGTAGCCGAAACACCTTAGGAGACACAACTCACAACACAAACAAAATTGGTTAAGATTGGGATGGTGGAAGTGTATGGTGGGTAAGCCTATGCGGAAGGTATGGTGGTGGTTGATGAAGAAGCAACCGTCCCTAAGTAGCCGAAACACCTTAGGAGACTCGAATCACTACTCAAGCAACCACTAATGCTATATGGAACAAAATGAGTTAGGTTGTGGAAGTCGGTGGTGGCTATGCGGATGATATGGTGGAGGGCCTAGGCAAATTTTCCAAATTTCAGAAAATATGATGGAGTCAAATGATGTTGGTGGTATTTTTGTGGGATGGCGGATGTCAAGAGCTTCAAAACGGGCTAAAGAACGTCAAAATCGGAGTTCGGATGAATTAGTTACGGCCAAAACAAGATTTCAGCCGAGTCTGTGTCAGGGTTAACCGGACATCCGGGCTCGGTCCGGATGATCCGGGAGTACTTCCGGATGATCCGGGTTCGTCAGCTCCGGTTCGGGAATTTGGGCGCGTGGGTTACCCGGACGTCCGGGGGGGGGCGTCCAGCTGATCCGGGTGATGTCCGGATGATCCGGGAGAAGGTCCGGATGATCCGGGCAAGTCAATCTGCTCGGGATTTGCTCTCGGGGACGAATTTTTTGGGCGGAAATGGATGATTTTCGGGGCAAAATTTGAGGGATTTTGTGGATGGAAGGTGGGGAAACTTGGGAAATGCTAGATCCACTTGAAACCAAGCAAATCCACGGATCAAAATCAACAAAACATCATCAAACCAACAAATCACAAAAAAATTTGGGGCTATTTTTGGTGGGGATTTTCGGATTGAGGACGAAATCAACAAAATCAAGCTAGAAAAAGAGGGGTAGGGGCTCCAAAAACGTGATCAACGTGGCTCATGATACCATATGATGTAGGGTGGAACCCTATAGCGTCGATCTTTCACGTTTGGAGTGGGATCCCTCGAAGAACACGATGAACACGGGGAAGAACGGGGAGAAATCACAAGGGGAAACACTCAAGAACAAGTCCAAATCACACATCCACTAGACAATCAAACACACAAGATCACAAGGTACATGAACAACAAAGGGAAAGATACAAGGTAAGGTTCATCTCCAAGAGGAGGTCTTGATGATATCCTAGATGGATCTTCCCACAAGGGGGTCTTGATGATATCCCGCGGGATCTTCTCCTAGATGGAGGTCTTGGCCTCCAATGGAGTAGTGGTCTCTCTCTCTCAAGAGTAGAGATAGGTAGGAGCAAAGCTCACCTAAGAATGAGCTATCACTTTGCTAACCCTAGAAAGGAGGTGGAGGAGGTCTATTTATAGCCCAAGGGGCAAAGGGGTAAGTGAGGGGCGAAGGGGTACACGGGCTTCGGCCCAAGTCACGCATGCAGGCGGGGTCCGGATGATCCGGAAGGTGGCCCGGATGATCTGGGTGTCGGGGGTTCGGATGATCCGGGCGACCGTCCGGATGATCCGGCTTCATCGAGCAGCTTCTGTTGTCTTCGGGCATGTTAGCCGGATCGTCCGGGAGGTCGTCCGGATGATCCGGGCTCGGTCCGGATCATCCGGCTGGGTGTCCGGATGATCCGGGCAACTCCAGTCTTGCTCCATTCTTCTTCTTCCTTTCTTCCGTCTTCTCTTCCACGCTTCCCTCGCGGATGGTGTAGTCGTTCCTTGGCGCTTGCACTCCTCCTCGTCGTCCGTGAAGTTCCAACAATACCTATGCATGCACATGGGAGAAGTGTCAAGTAGTATGCCATCCTCGAAGGGGTCAAGTGAGCACGTGTAAAGCAGATGGTTCACCTTAGTGTGTGTGAAGTAGATGTCACACGTGTCACTTGCCAAATGGGCTCTTGACATGGTGATGTCCGTAGGATGCTCCGCATCATCTAGTTACTAAGGATAACCTTGACCGCTGTCCTGTGATCCATTCTTGGATCACACTTGTACCCCTTGACTGACTCATGGCAAGGCACACTTTAGGTGCGGTACACAACATAGCATACTGTGGAGCCTACGTCTAAAGCATAGGGGACGACCTTTGTCCTTTCTCTCTCTTCTGCCGTGGTCAGGTCTTGAGTCTTACTCAATACTCACACCTTATAACACATCCAAGAACTCCTTCTTTGCCGATCTATTTTGAACTCCTTCAAAATCTTGTCACGGTGCATACTCATTTGAAAGTACTATCAAGCGATTTTGATCTATCCTTATAGATCTTGATGCTCAATGTTCAAGTAGCTTAATCTAGGTTTTCCATTGAAAAACACTTTTCAAATAACCATATATGCTTTCCAGAAATCCTACATCATTTCCATTCAACAATATGTCAACAACATATACTCATCATAAATGCTATAGTGCTCCCACTCACTTCTTTGGAAATACAAGTTTCTCATAAACTTTGTATAAACCCAAAATCTTTCATCACCTCACCAAAGCATATACTCCAACTCCGAGATGCTTACTCTAGTCCTTGGAAGGATTGCTGGAGCTTTGCATGCTTGTTAGCATCTTTTAGCATTGACAAAACCTTATGGTTGTATCACATACAACCTTTCCTCAAGAAAATCATTGAGGAAACAATGTTTTGACATCCTATCTGCAAGATTTCATAAATAATGTAGGAACTACTAATGCCTAACCCATAAATGATAGTGGTAATTCAATAAGAGACATCATGTATGCACCATATCCAATAGGGTGCAGCTATGATGTTCGGACACACCATCACACTATGGTGTTCCAGGCGGTATTAGTTGTGAAACAATTTCCACAATGTCTTAATTGTATACCAAACTCATAACTCAGATACTCATCTCTATGATCATATCATAGACATTTTATCCTCTTGTCACGATGATATTCAACTTCACTCTGAAATTACTTGAACCTTTCAATAATTCAGACTTGTGTTT
Organism: Triticum aestivum; assembly: GCF_018294505.1. NCBI lineage: Eukaryota > Viridiplantae > Streptophyta > Magnoliopsida > Poales > Poaceae > Triticum > Triticum aestivum. The sequence goes on from NC_057807.1 coordinate 245,854,799, forward strand.
CATCAAGTAAATATACTCAGCATCTACTCAAATCATCTATGAAGTAAGAACATAACGATATCCACTGCGTGCCTCAGCACTCACTGCACACATCAAAATGTATTACTTCCAACAAGTTGCTTTCTTGTTCCATCTTACTAAAAACGAGGCTTTTCAGTCATCTTGCCCATGTGGTATGATTTGCATGTCTCAAGTGATTCAAAATCAATTGAGTCCAAATGATCCATCTGCATGGAGTTTCTTCATGCGTACATACTAATAGACATGGTTCGCATGTCTCAAACTTTTCAAAAAACGAGTGAGTCCAAAAGATCCATCAACATGGAGCTTCTTCATGTGTTTTATACCAGTATGACTCAAATGGCAGTGCCACAAGTAGGTGGTACTATCATTACTATCTTATATCTTTTGTCATGAACATGTGTATCACTACGATCGAGATTCAATAAACCATTCATTTTAGGTGCAAGACCATTGAAGGTATTATTCAAATAAATAGAGTAACCATTATTCTCCTTAAATGAACAACCATATTGCGATAAACATAATCCAATCATGTCTATGCTCAACGCAAACACCAAATAACAATTATTTAGGTTTAACACCAATCCCGATGGTAGAGGGAGCGTGCTATGTTTGATAACATCAACCTAGCAAATACTTCCAACATATATCGTCACCTCGCCTTCAGCTAGTCTCCGTTCATTCCGTAGCCTTTTATTTTGAGTTACTAACACTTAGCAACTAAACCGGTATCTATTACCCTGGTGCTACTAGGAGTACGAGTAAAGTACACATTAATATAATGTATATCCAATATACCTCTGTCGACCTTGCCAGCCTTCTCATCTACCAAGTATCTAGGGTAGTTCTGCTTCAGTGACCGTTCCCCTCATTACAGAAGCACTTAGTCTCGGGTTTGGGTTCAAACTTTGGGTTTCTTCACTAGAGCAGCAACTGATTTGCCGTTTCATGAAGTATCCCTTCTTGCCCTTGCCCTTCTTGAAACTAGTGGTTTCACTAACCATCAACAATTGATGCTCCTTCTTGATTTCTACTTTCGCGGTGTCAAACATCGCGAATAGCTCAAGGATCATCATATCTATCCCTGATATGTTATAGTTCATCACGAAGCTCTAGTAGCTTGGTGGCAATGACTTTGGAGAACCATCACTATCTCTTAAGGAAGATTAACTCCCACTCTATTCAAGTGATTGTAGTACTCAGACAATCTGAGCACATGCTCAATGATTGAGCTTTTCTCCCTTAGTTTGCAGGCTTAAGAAACTCGTCAGAGGTCTCATACCTCTTGACATGGGCACGAGCCTGAAATGCCAATTTCATCCCTTTGAACATCTCATATGTTTCACGACGTTACAAAATCATCTTCGGCGCCTCAATTCTAAACCGTTTAACATTACTGAACTATCACGTAGTCATCAAAACGTGTATGTCAGATGTTCGCAACATCCATAGACGATGTTCGAGGTTCAGCACACCGAGCGGTGCATTAAGGACATAAGCCTTCTGCGTAGCAATGAGGACAATCCTCAGTTTACAGACCTAGTCCGCATAATTGCTACTATCAACTTTCAACTAAATTTTCTCTAGGAACATATCTAAAATAGTAGAACTAAAGCGCAAGTTACGACATAATTTGCAAAGACCTTTTGACTATGTTCGTGATAATTAAGTTCATCTAATTTAATGAACTCCCACTCAGATGGACATCCCTCTAGTCATCTAAGTGATACATGATCCGAGTCAACTAGGCCGTGTCCGATCATCACGTGAGACGGACTAGTCATCATCGGTGAACATCTTCATGTTGATCGTATCTGCTATATGACTCATGTTCGACCTTTCGGTCTCTTGTGTTCCGAGGCCATGTCTGTACATGCTAGGCTCGTCAAGTCAACCTAAGTGTTTTGCTTGTGTAAATCTGGCTTACACCCGTTGTATTTTAACGTTAGAATCTATCACACCCGATCATCACGTGGTGCTTCGAAACAACAAACTTCGCAACGGTGCACAGTTAGGGGGACACTTTCTTGAAATTTTAGCGAGGGATCATCTTATTTATGCTACCATTTTTCTAAGCAAATAAGATGTAAAAACATGATAAACATCACATGCAATCAAATAGTGACATGATATGGCCAATATCATTTTGCTCCTTTTGATCTCCATCTTCGGGGTACCATGATCATCATCATCACCGGCATGATACCATGATCTCCATCATCATGATCTCCATCATCGTGTCTTCATGAAGTTGTCTCGCCAACTATTACTTCTACTACTATGGCTAACGGTTTAGCAATAAAGTAAAGTAATTACATGGCGTTATTCAATGACACGTAGGTCATACAATAAATTAAGACAACTCCTATGGCTCCTGCCGGTTGTCATACTCATCGACATGCAAGTCGTGATTCCTATTACAAGAACATGATCAATCTCATACATCACATATATATCATTCATCGCATCCTTTTGGCCATATCACATCACACGACATATGCTGCAAGAACAAGTTAGATGTCCTCTAATTGTTGTTGCAAGTTTTTATGTGGCTGCTATAGGTTTCTAGCAAGAACGTTTCTTACATACGCCAAAACCACAACATGATATGCCAATTGCTATTTACCCTTCATAAGGACCCTTTTCATCGAATCCGATCCGACTAAAGTGGGAGAGACAGACACCCGCTAGCCACCTTATGCAACTAGTGCATGTCAGTCGGTGGAACCTGTTCACGTAAGCGTATGTGTAAGGTCGGTCCGGGCCGCTTCATCCCACGATGCCGCCGAATCAAGATAAGACTAGTAACGGCAATTAAATTGACAAAATCGAAGCCTACGACAACTTGTGTTCTACTCGTGCATAGAAACTACGCATAGACCTAGCTCATGATGCCACTGTTGGGGATCGTTGCAGAAATTAAAAAATTTCTACGCATCACCAAGATCAATCTATGGAGAGACTAGCAACGAGAGAGAGGGGAGTGCATCTTCATACCCTTGAAGATCACGATGCGGAAGCGTCACTAGAACGCGGATGAGGGAGTCGTACTCGTGGCGGTTCAAATCGCGGAAGATCCGATCTAACGCCGAATGGACGACGCCTCCGTGTTCAACACACATACAGCCTGGGGACATCTCCTCCTTCTTGATACAACAAGGGGAGAGGAAAATTTGAGGGAGGGCTCTGGCAGCACGACGGCGGGTGGTGGAGCTTGCAGTTCTCCGGCAGGGCTTCGCCAAGCACTACTGAGGAGGAGGTGGAGTTGGAGAGGGGGAGGGTTGCGCCAGGGGCAAGGGGTGAAGCTCCCATGCGCCTCCCCACTATATATAGGGGTGGAGGGGGCTGGTTTCTTGCCCTCCAAGTCCATTGCGGCATTGGCAAAGGTGGGAGGAAAGAAATCCCCTCATTTCCTTCCCCACAGATTGTTATCCCCCTTTTTAGGGATCTTGATCTTATCCCTTCGGGATATGATCTTATTCCTTTTAATGGGGGATCTTGGTACGCCTTGACCAGGTGTGTGGGGCCTTTATCCCACTACCCACGTTCATGTGGGTCCCCCCATGTAGGTGGGCCCCACTCTAGAACCTTCTAGAACCTTCCCGATACAATACCGAAAAATCCGGAATATTTTCCGGTGGCCAAAATAGGACTTCCCATATATAAAACTTTACCTCCGGACCATTCCGGAACTCCTCGTGACATACGGGATCTCATCGGGGACTCCGAACAACATTCAGTAACTACACACTAATTCCCATAACAACTCCGAACCTTAAGCGTGTAGACCCTACGGGTTTGGGAATCATGCAGACATGACCGAGATAGCTCTCTGGCCAATAACCAACAGCGGGATCTGGATACCCATGTTGGCTCCCACATTTTACACGATGATCTCATCGGATGAACCACGATGTCAAGGATTCAAGCAATCCCGTATACAATTCCCTTGGTCAATCGGTATGTTACTTGCCCGAGATTCGAACGTCGGTATCCTAATTCTTCGTTCAATCTTGTTACCGGCAAGTCACTTTACTCGTTCCGTAATACATGATCCCGTGACTAACTACTTAGTCACATTGAGCTCATTATGATGATGCATTACCGAGTGGGCCCAGAGATACCTCTCCGTCACATGGAGTGACAAATCCCAGTCTCGGTTCGTGCCAACCCAACAGACACTTTCGGAGATACCCGTAGTGCACCTTTATAGCCACCCAGTTATGTTGTGACGTTTGGCACACCCAAAGCATTTCTATGGTATTCGGGAGTTGCACAATCTCATAGTCTAAGGAAATGATACTTGACATTAGAAAATCTTTTAGCAATCGAACTACACGATCTTGTGCTATGCTTAGGATTGGGTCTTGTCCATCACATCATTCTCCTAATGATGTGATCCCGTTATCAATGACATCCAATGTCCATGGTCAGGAAACCATAACCATCTATTGATCAACGAGCTAGTCAACTAGAGGATCACTAGGGACATATTCTGGTCTATGTATTCACACATGTATTACGGTTTCCAGTTAATACAATTATAGCATGAACAATAGACAATTATCATGAACAAGGAAATATAATAATAACCATTTTATTATTGCCTCTAGGGCATATTTCCAACACTTCTCCCATTGCAAGAAAAACCAATCTAGTTGGCCAAACCAAATCGATAGTTCAAAGAGACTTGCAAAGATATCAAATCATGCATATAACAATTCAGAGAAGATTCAAATAATATTCGTAGATAAGATGATCATAAATCTACAATTCATCCGATCTCGGCAAATACACCACAAAAGAGTATTACATCGACTAGATCTCCAAGAACATCGAGGGGAACTTTGTATTGAGAATCAAAGAGAGAGAAGAAGCCATCTAGCTACTAGCTATGGACCCATAGGTCTGTGGTAAACTACTCACGCTTCTTAGGAGAGGCAATCACTACAAAAAAAGACACATCTGTGACATTTTGGGCTGAATGAATTTTTTTCCTGTCATGCTTATGACTCTTCTATGACGATAATTGTGACAAAACCCAGTATCATCATAGATGTGGTGGGCTCCTACTTCTATGACAAAAAATAATGATAGAAAATGGGCTTTTCGTCCTGGGTGGGCTGGAGATGCAGCTGCATGACATTCTTTGGGCAGTCCATGATGGAAAAAACCATGGTAGAAGAGAGGGCGAGGAACATATCGGGGTGTTCCAGGTTACGGTTGGTGGTCGGGGCCGAGCGATGCGTGTTTCTCTGATAGACGTACATGCGTGGGTGCGAGGTGTTGGGCTCTAACTGAACCCGAGTGAGGCGTTCGCCTACTGAACCCGAGCGACTGCGCAGCAGGCTATGCATTACTGAACCCGAGCGATCGATCTAGCTATTAACTGAACCCAATCGAGCGATTCCTTCGCTACTACTGCTAATTGAAGCCGATCGAACCTGCTTCCTCTTGATGAATAGTGAGCGTTTTTGGGGGTTGGATGAACAGTTCCTGGTGGGGGTTGGATGAACAGGACCCCGTGAGGGTGTATAGGCCTTTGTCGCGGGATGAACAGGACCCTGATCGAGTCGGTTAGGGCTGGATGAACAGGACGACCCCGTGGAGGGCTGGTTGAACAGTAGCCGGTGGAGGGCTGGATGAACAGTAGCCCATGGAGGGGTGCTTGAACAGGACCCCGTGGAGAGGGCTGGTTGAACAGTAGCCGGTGGAGGAGCGGTGGAGGCTGGATGAACAGGAGCCCGTGGATGAACAGTCGCAGGTGGAGGCTGGAGGAGGTCGACAGTGGATGAACAGTAGCCCGTGGAGGCTGGAGGAGGTCGATGGTGGAGATGAACAGTAGCCCGTGGAGTCCCATTTTGTGGTACGCCACACACCTCCCGATGAACAGGACCCCTGTTTCGACCGTAGCGCACCAACACAAGTCCGTTTTGCGGTATGCCACACCCCTCCCGATCAACAGGACCCCGTTTCGACCGCACTCGAACACAAGTCCATTTCCTCCGTTTTGCAGTACACCAGACCCTCCCGATGAACAGGATCCCGTTTTGACCATAGGCGGTCGAACACAAGGCCGTTTCCTCCGTTCTGCGGTATGCCAGGCCTGTTTCAATCGGTTATTTCATCCAAGCCGGTTGCCTCCCGATGAACATGACAACGCAGTTTCTCCGTTCCGACCCAGCCGGTTAGTTGTTGATGAACAGGACGACGTCGCTGCCTCTCCATGTACACGAGCCCTGGCCGTACGTATGCACGAGTAGGCGTTTGAGACCCCGCCCGTATGTATGTAAGTGGTCGTATTTACTTTCTTGGACCCTGGCTATACATACATGTACATGCTACGTGCGTGCCTCTACTACGACACGTGCGCACCTCTACTATGACACATGCCCTTCCTTACTCGTCCACGGTTCATCGCTGCAGCCTGCGGACAGATCGATCGACCAGTATGTACGTACACGTCCACGACCATAATGACAATGCTACATATGCTTCGACTAGGTGGGTCCCGACTGTCAGGCACTTCCTTGCATGCGAAGATGTAGCTGGTGGGTCCCAGCAGTCAGGGGGAAATATTTTTTTCACAAAATACGGTGGCCCATCCGGTGGGTCCCCACTTTCAGGTGGAGGAATAATTATTTTACCGTAATAAGGTTGCACTTCCTTGCTGCAGTCGTGGACCCAGTTGTCAGCCTCTACACGTACAATACTCTTTCGACGGAAGTCGTTCCTTGACCACATTGACCATGCCACGCTGAGAGCACCAAGGCGGTGGACGACGGCGAGGCCTAGGAAGGGGATGACACAGAGCCGGGGAAGACGTGGCAGTGGATGCCCACGCGAAGAGTAGTACGAGGGTTGACGGGTTCGACTGTTGTGTGAGGCTACTGTCGTCGCAGAATAATAGGGGTTGTGGGTGAGTAGAGGGATGGCCTGGACAGAGGTTGGAGTAGGGTGGGGCGGTCAGGCCTGCGCGGCAGCAAAGCCGACCACCGGAGGCAGGAGCAGGCGGCCCGATCGGCGCTGGTTTGGGCGGCTGGAGCAAGAAGACCAGAGGTCGAAGAAGCACTACGACCGTTGGATGGACATCATACGTCCACTGGAGCTAGAATCGTTCATATTGACTAAGTTGACAAAGCCCTCCGTCCGTGTCAACTTAGTAGGCCCACAAGTCAGCCTCCCACTATGGTGGGTCCCAGCTAGCAGGGGGTATTCTTTTTTTTGTGTGTAATAAGGAGGCACTTTCTTGCGTGCGAAGATATAGCTGGTGGGTCCGATCCGTCAGCAGGAGGAAAGTTTTTTTTGGCAAAACTCATAGGCCCTTCTGGTGGGTCCCAGCTGTCAGGTGGAGGAATCATTATTTTGCGCGTAATAAGGAGGCACTTCCTTGCGTGCGGCCGTGGACCCAGCTGTCAGCCTCTCCACGTGCAGTTGTCTTCCGATGGATGTCGGTCGTTGACCAGGTTGACCACGCCGCCGAGAGATCCAGGGTGGTGGACGACGGTGAGGCCCCAGACTAGAACAACCCGGAGAAGCCCCAGACTGGAATGACCCGGAGAAGCCCCACTATTTTCACGTAATAAGGAGGCACTTTCTTGTGTGGGTCCCTACTGTCAGCCTCTCCACTTACATCCCTCTTCCGATGGTTGTTGTTTGTTGACCATGTTGACCACGTCGCATCGGGAGCACAAATGTGGTGGACGAGGGCGAGGCCCAGGCAGGGAACGACTCGGAGCCGTCAAAGCCACATCAGCAGATGCCCACGCTGAGGGGAGTACGAGGGCTGACTGGTCGGCTGCGGAGTGAGGTTGTCATCGCCGCAAAATAACAGGATGTGTGGGTGGGTAGTGGGATGGCCTGGCGGCAGCACATCCGGCCACAGGAGGAGGGAGCAGGCAGTCCCGCTGGCGCTGGTTTAGGCGGCTGGAGCAGGAAGATCAAAGATTGAAGAAGCATGACGGCCGTTGGATGGACATCCAACAGTTGCTGCTCTGTCTTGACTAAGTTGACAAAGGCTTGCATTTGTGCCAAAATTATTTTTAGGACAGCGTCATCGTCAACCAAGTAGGCCCAGAAATCAGCCTCCAAATATGTGGAAAACAACATACGGCCCATTAGCCATTATTTTCAATAATTTACATCCCACTTGCTAATTCTTAATGATATTTTGAAGCCCATATTCTTTTTATTAGCATTACAGACCATATTTTGGGCACTGCTAAAAAATTCAACAAAATTTTGCATATTTTGGTGGGGTCCGAACTCTTTTAATCATGAAATTTCGAGTCATGTTAAAAATAATTTTTAAAAACTTATATCAAAATAAAATTCAAAGAAAAATCTCCACAAAAAATGATTGAAATTTAAAATCTTGACTAGCAAGATGCCCGTGCGCATCTGGATGCATTTGTATAAGTAGTTTATCTTGTGGGAAAAAGGATGAACGAGGGAAGGCCCTATCTGCAAATGTGGAGAGGAGTGCAGGAAAATTGTCATAGTTTCCTTCCTATCCGTTAGATATAGATTGGATGGCCTATATTACAGGATGGCAGGCACACCATCATCACCAACTCTTTTTTTTATAATAGTAGAAAATAGAGATAGAGAAACCCGCGTGGAATGCGAGAAACCCACTCCGGCCACACACGTACCTTCAGGAGCAGGACGCCGACCAAGCTCCTCCTTCCACCATTTTCTGCTTTTTATAAGGGTAGAGAAATCCAGAAAAAATAATATTTGAATGTAATTGCTGGTTGTCTTAGGTTTAAAAATTTACAGTCCATTTCTTACTAACTTATAGCCCATTTTCTGCGGAAGCCCATTTCTTACTACTTACATCCCTCCTCGTCTTGAAAGATTTGCAGCCCAACAGGGCTGAGAAAAGCAAGTAGGCCTCAGTTGGGTATTCTCCAAAAAAATTGAGCTAGCCATTTTCAGAAAGAAAAGAGATATCAACTGGGCTCGTCATGTTTTTTTAGCAAAGGAACTGGGCTCGTCATGTGCTTAAATAAAAGAGTAAGCAATGCAACTGGGCTAGACGTGCCACAGCCCTCGCACAGCCCGCAGTTGATTGAGCTCTGTCTCTAAAACTAAAAAACAACTGGGCGAGCTGCTGGGTCCCTGGTGTTTTCCGCTCGTTGTGTAATTTTCTTGTTTATTGACTACATTAAAAATGGTGTGGGACCTAGTTGTCAAACAATTAGGAGGAAGTTTTCTTTGGCTTGTAATAATGAGGCCCCTGCTCGTGTAATGCAATGACCCTGGTGGGTCCCTACTGTTAGCCTCTCCGCATATAGTCATCTCCTGATTCCTCTCGGTTGTTGACCATGTTGACAATGCCAGACGGCGGCAGGCATCTCGTGCAAACCAAGGCGGAGAACGATGGCGAGGCCTCGGACGGGAACAAACAGGAGTCGTGGAAGATGCGGCAGTGTAGTGGCAGGCGGAGGGGAGTACGAGCAGTAGCGGAGCTAGGTTTAACCTATGTCCCAGGCAAGCAATGCAACTACAGTGAGTTACAGTGTCATTTCTACTACTGTACGCTATAGTTAACAAAGAACAAATCCACCATGCCAGTGTCAAGATCATCAAGATATGATACGACATATTTGCGCTTTGCAGCGAGAAAAGAAGCTGCACGTTGCAGTGCTCCTTTGGTACTGGTGGACATTGTGGAACAAAGCCAATGCAGGTGAAGTACAGAAGACAGCAGCAAAAATCAGTTCTTTCATCACAAAACACTTGACTAATTTCACTTTGGTAAACATTCAGAAAACGCCCTAGCCGCAACAACCCCAGGTTTGGATCTATCCAGCTACAAACTTGATCGAGGTCAATATGGATGTTGCTTTTCATGTGGAGTCTGAGACTGGTGCATGGGGTTTCATTGCGAGAGACGAAACTGGCGATTTCCTGGCGGCTGCTACTGGCAAGATGAACCATATAAGATCTGCACTACACACAGAAGTGATCGCTTGAATGCGAGCTATTTAAGGGGCAAATGACTTGGGTGCACAACGTATCAGTTTTGTATCGGACTGTTTGACAATGATTTCTGCACTCAAAGGATGGGGCTATGACGCTGCGGAGCTGGGAGTTCTCTTCACAGAAGCAAGAAGCCTATGCCATGCCTCTTTTGTTTTCTCTGAAATCATGTTTCGTCCCCGGAACTGTAAGCATGTGGCGCATGCTTTGGCCCAGTTTGCTATGGGAGCTGTTGAACCCCTCCTTGTGTGGCCGAATGTTTCCCAAGACTTTGTTTTTGTCTTGGTGAATGCTGATATGGCTTCCCAAGTTTAAGTGGAATATAATTTGTTTCCTCTAAAAAAATCCACCACGCCCCAGGCCAAGGCCATGGCTACCTGGGCCTTGACCTGCCTTTGAGTACGAGGGCAACAACATGTAACTCAAGCTTAAATGGTACAAAAGCCCAAGGATTAATTGTTCATCAAATTTAGACAAAACCCAGATTGAATAGGGCAATAATGTCACACCATGCATTCTGTAATATGTCATTTGCATTAAGAAAGCATGAAAATTTGGACCAGCAAAAACTTTTGCACTTTATTTGGCTTTTTATTGAAATTGGATTTCTGCCTCTGATTTCTAGTGCTCATGAAAGCCATATTCTAGCTCCCCCTTCTATACTTCATTTCCTTGCTCCAAACTTTTGCCCCAATGATCATGCCATGTGTATAGTACAATACAGAATTTTCTTACAAAAATAATTTGGCCAAAAAGCATTTTCTAAATTTAGTTTTCCAAAAACCCATAAATTGAGGTTTGTCCTGCAAGTACTTAATTTGGGTTATGAAAAATCTTTCAAAGTGTATGTTTGACTCTTATTAGGTATAGGACTCCCAAAAGCCAAAAAAATATAATTTAAAAATTTGTTTTGCTATTTTAGTTTAGGGCTTTTTCTTTAGACCAGAAATGGTCTTTAATAGGTTAAAATTATTTTAATGCTTTAAAAATATTTGTGAAAATTTAGGGAAACACAGTGGACATATATTGTCCATATATAAGGGTTTCAACACATGGTCATGTTCAAAATATTGGTCAAACCCCTCAAAAACCCTTTCTGGATATTTCAAGCTTTTGAAATATTTACAAAGCAAATATTCTCTAAAAATTCTAAGAAAATTCTAGCAAGTCACACATGCCTAATGTGACTATCTTGCAAGGTTTCATCCCAATGCAAATTAGTTTGGTTCACAAAAGTGCCGCAAAACCCTCTCTGTCCAGAATCAAATCTGAACAACTTTACATTGTCAACTTTCTCCTTTTGCTCTCAAACTTTGTGGGCATGTTCTAAACACTAAATGATGACACTACACCAAGTGGTGCATCAAGGAGAATAGTTTTGCACGTCTAGATCTTGGAAAACTCATTTCTGTTGATTTCTAGGGTTTACAAAAGTTGCATTGGCAACTTTGCCCAAACGGACTCAATCTTGGTGGAACCACTTATTTCTCATGCCATTTGACCCTGTCAAGCCTTATGACAAGGGGAGTTCATCTTCTTGCCCAAATCAACAACAAACACCTTCTGCTATTTTTCTAAAAACACCACTTTGACCACTTCCACTAATCTCCATGAGTTCTACTTTTTACCACAGCTCCTCCTAGACCTCTTATAACCCCAATAGCTCTACCCTAGCTGTTTCTCAATGATTGAAGGGTGAAACACCCTCATTTGCCCCCCTGGACAGTAGCTTCTCTCTCTTTCTCACCTCCCTCCTCACTCTAGTGGCCATCCATGGCATCCAATGCACCACTCCCTTTCTTTACTCCCTCCTAGACCTACTAGGCGCCAAAGGACGTGCCCACCTTGCCAAAATATGGCCATGCTAGCCATACACGTGCTCTGGAGCGCTCTACAGTGCGCTCCTGCAATGTAGCCGCCCCCTGCCAACCACCTCCGGCCACCTCGGCTCTCCCCCTCACGCCAGCCGATGCGCCTCGATGTCCACGGCACGCTATGCCCTGGTCCCCCTCCTCCTTCTCCCTCCTGTGGCCTCCCTCGCACGCGCACCGGCCGCCCGGAAGCTCCAATGCATGGCCTCACATGTGCGAGCTCTCTGGAGCCTTCCCCGCTCCTTTTCTTCCCTCCTCTGAATGTGGACCTTATCCACAAACGGTCTGGACTCGCTCACGAGTGCCATCACGGCCTCTGGCCTCGCCCGTGACCTCGCCGGCACACGAGTCCACGGTGGACCGGTGCCCGACTATATAAGCCTGCCCCGGGCCGCTTCAGTGGCATCCGCCTCCTCCTCACACCCCAAGAACACGCCCGCACCACCCAAACGTCCTCAAGGGGCTTTTGTGCCCGGGATCGACTGGAGCTCCATCGCCTCGGGTCGCTGTCGATCCAGAGGTACACGCCTTCTCTGTCCCCGCTCTCACTCGATCTAGAACCACACGGCCCTACTGATTGATTCCCCTCTCTTTCCTGCATATATAACAGGCCGGTCGGGCTATTCATCCACCTCCCGACGCGCCGCCGCCCAGCCACCTCGTCGTCGGCGAGCCAGGCCACCCTGGCGGCCAACTCCTCACCCACCAGAACGGCGACATCCTCCCGAGTCCAACGGTACCACCCACATCTCCAGTCATGCCCTATATCACCGGCGGCAAGCTCGCCGACGGCTCTAGACGGAGGTAGACGACGGCGGCGGCGGGCCCTGTCTGTCAGCCTCACGCCCCGATGGGTGGGACCCACCCGTAAGGTTTAAAAACGCGCGCGCGCGCACCGGTTCGTCCGTCGGCTGAAGGCGCATTCATCCTTAACGCCTTCAACATGGCCACCTCGCACAGGCTGATTTCCCACTGGGCCTGCTGTATTGTGGCCTTTCTGGCCCAGTGGCACAGTGCCACTTCTCTTTTTTCTTTTTCTGTATGTTTTATAAAAATTCGACAGGATAAAATAATGATGCAAATGCAATAATTCCAACTCCTAAAATCTTACAATAATCCCACCTATTTATTGATGTTACTTTCATACGCATCCATCAAACTTTTCTACACTTTTCAAATTTAAATTCAAATTTGGGCATTTAAATCCTTCTTTGAAAATCCACTACTCTGTCCCCCTAACTCCAAATCCAAAACTAAGAATTTGCCCTTCTTAGTTTTTCTCCTAGTATTTTACAAAAATAATTTGACATTTTTCTAAGCACTTTGACTTTTTTGTTTTTATTATTGTCTTATTTTTCCGTTATTTTCTTGCGACGATTGGATCCCGTATTTGACGAAGTTGCTGAAGGAGAAGAAGGAGAAAGATTTGAAGACCTTGAAGACCAATCCAATCAAGGCAAGCAGCCCCTTTGACCATGACACCCCTCTTGTTCATGGGTACCCTTTTCCGATCACATGACGATTAAATATGACAGTGGTAAACTTGTTGTGAACCACCACATGATGCATACCCCTACTCATGACTTTACCTTGTTCATGAATGCAATGTCAAGAGACTAGTTGATGCATAATGATGCATTTGTACCATGAACTCTTCGTGGTTACATTCTTTCAAAAACCCCATCGGGTGCCCGTAATGCCCTTGGGAGATGTTGAACTAAGGTTGCCACTTGAGGAAGAAGTGGTGTACCGAAGAGTGCTTTTGGTGTGTGTGTAAAATGATGGATTAGATTTATGTGTCATTACCGTCCCAACCAAACATGTGCAACCACTCTACCCCTTTTATGGGACAGGGCATTATTGATTACTTAGGCTAATACTAGCATGGTGCCCACATTACTAGTGACAGGGATGACTTGAGGTCATTCTCGGGACAGGGTCGTGCTTGGATAGGCGGCCATGACTGTTTTCATAGGGCATCGGACACACCGTTGGTCCCTTCGTGTATGCGCGATAATGTAAAAAGGGCAGAGCCCCACGATCTTTTGCTTATACACGAGGGTCGTGTATCAATGAGTGGACCCTATGTTAGTGTTGTCTAGGGAAAGGTAATGATCGGGTGCTTCCCCCGAGTACTTGAGGTACTACGGGATCATGGATGACACGAAAGCTTCCCGGATCTTGTGGGTAAAGTGCGCAACCTCTGCAGAGTGTCAAACTATTCGAATAGCCATGTCCACGGTCATGGACAGTTGGGAGGTGCTACTTAAACTATGTCCAGAAATTTTACAATCTCGGAGCATGCATGTGTGGAAGGGAACTATTTGTGTCAAGGTGGTGACTTGACATGTTGAATGACATGGCATTGATTCAAACTCTATTTATGTTGATATCCGTAACATGTTCTCAAGGTTACCCATGTTCATTGATGCATATCTCATAAGTTGATAGGACATCTCAACTAGCTTGAAGCTAGGTTGCTTACTTGTTGTACAATTGCATTGTTACTTTGAACCCAATCATGGGTTGCTTGTGAGTACATTCAAATTATTCGTTGGCTTGCCACTGGTTATTTAATTGGCCAGGCATGGAAGAGCAGGAGTTCAAGGAAGAGTTCTTTGGTGATGAACATGCGAACTAGGAGGCTTCCCAGTCAGAATGCCTTTAGGGTTAAGGTAGATGGCATGGGTCCTACTTATCAATGAAGATTTCTGCTGCTTATGTTCCATTTGATGTTCCAACCCTTAAGTCTTTATCAATATAAGACTTGACCATAATGGTCTTAATTTGTGTAAGACGGTATGTATGGATGTAAGACTCTTGTTATTCAGCTTTTGTGTGTTCAGTGAGCATTGATCTCTGGGTTCACTGTACACGTGCATTCGGTGATCTCGGTTTATGAGTCCGGCTCCCCCATAGAGCTGGTATCAGAGCCATCCTGAGTGTAGGAAGCCTTAGTTAGCATGGACGTTAGTTAGCTTGAGACCACTTTCAGAAACCATCTCAACTTCTCTTCTTCCCTAAAGCTTACCCAACCCAAGATATATTTCCCTTATTGACCTCTCCTATTCAACCTTTGTAGATGGCTGCTGTACCCGAAGACTTCCTGACCACCGGATTCCTTGTGCTTCTCGAGGATAGCCTCCAGAAGTGCCAGTTTCACTAAGCCCCCATTTTCACCTACCATGAGCATTGGATTAGTGAAACCGAGCCGGAATACCATGTGGAAGTCATCGTGAAGGCTAATGATCCCCCACCAAGTTGGTTCTTCGAGGGGCCACAGATGGCAACACTGGTCCTCGCCGTCGAGACTGCAACACTCAAGGCATTAACCCGTCTCCGAGACCTTCTTCCAGAGATGGCAAATGAGTTGGCAACCAGAATCTTGCCTTATCGAAAGGAGGGTGAAGATGAGAGCAGTGCACCAGCTCCACCACTTGAGGAAGGACTTCCACTCCTATTCCAAACCTACTTCAGCCTTTGTGCCGATAGCTTGGCACAACACTTGGCCTCTAAGTCAACGGAGCTCCAAAAGGAACTCTGTCGGTGTCAAAACCGGCGGATCTCGGGTAGGGGGTCCCGAACTGGGCGTCTAGGCGGATGGTAACAGGAGACAAGGGACACGATGTTTTTACCCAGGTTCGGGCCCTCTCGATGGAGGTAAATCCCTACTCCTGCTTGATTGATATTGATGATATGGGTGGTACAAGAGTAGATCTACCACGAGATCAAGGAGGCTAAACCCTAGAAGCTAGCCTATGGTATGATTGTTGTTCGTCCTACGGACTAAAACCCTCCGGTTTATATAGACACCGGAGAGGGCTAGGGTTACACAGAGTCGGTTACAATGGTAGGAGATCTACATATCCGTATTGCCAAGCTTGCCTTCCATGCCAAGGAAAGTCCCATCCGGACACGGGACGAAGTCTTCAATCTTATATCTTCATAGCCTTGGAGTCCGGCCAATGATGATAGTTCGGCTATTCGGACACCCCCTAGTCCAGGACTCCCTCAGTAGCCCCTGAACAAGGCTTCAATGATGACGAGTCCGGCGCGCATATTGTCTTCGGCATTGCAAGGCGGGTTCCTCCTCCGAATAATTCATAGAAGATCGTGAATACCAGGATAGTGTCCGGCTCTACAAAATAAATTCCACATACCATCATAGAGAGAATAATATTTACACAAGTTCAATCTGTTGACGTATTTTGTGGCGTGACGTCACACCACAGCCAAGCCTTTACTCGAATCGTTTTTATTATTCCACCTTAGTGCGTTTAGCGAAGCAGTTTCCTTGGCATGTCTTGTCGAAGCAGAGATCGTGTCCCCTTATTCCGGGATTCTCATCAATACGGACGTGGGTAACCCAAACGTGCCCGTTGGCTCGCCCCCTCCATCGAAGGCGAGTCCCAAACGGTTACGGGGACGGCTCTTGGTATTCAACCCCTTTATAATGAGACCAAGGCCTATTCCTTTTCTTCAATATCTAGTCGAATCCGCCCCTCACCTTGAGTTCCAACACCCAAGGCTCTAGGTTCAGGCGCTTCAGACCTTCGACAATGTCCGGCTCCGACCTTCAGGTCCGGTGGATGCCTTCTCCCGTCACGGAGGGAGATGTGCTAAAGCTGAGAGATGCCAGGTATCTAACCGGCGAAATTTCACACAGGCTGCCCGCCCAAGGGCAAGTCATTCCCACTCCCGAGCCCGGTGAGAGCGTGGTGTTCGTGTCTCACTTCCGTCGGGGCTTAGGCTTCCCGATGGATCCCTTCGTGAGAGGGCTTATGTTTTACTATGGGCTGGAATTCCATGACCTGGATCTGGTGTCCATCCTCCACATCTCATCGTTCATTGTTGTATGCGAAGCCTTCCTACACACCACCCCTCACTTCGGATTGTGGCTCAAGACCTTCAACGTGGAGCCGAAGATGATCGAGGAGCGGCAGGCAGAGTGCGGAGGGGCAGTTATAAGCAAGAGAGCTGATGCTCCGTGGCCCGAGGGCTTTTTTAGAAGGAGCTAGGTTTGTGGCAACAGGAGTGGTTCTACATCACCGCTCCTAGGGGCACCAGATGGGTGGCGCCACCTGCCTTTCACTCGGGCCCTCCACAACGGCTGGCGTCATGGGTCAACAAAGGGCTTGACTGGGGGCCGTCCAAGGACGTGCCACTATTGCAGGGCCGCATTCGAGACCTCCAAGAAAGGGAGATCAATCTGGTCGTAGTGGCGCAGGTTATGCTGATTCGACGCCTTCTGCCCTGCAAACGTCGCCCCCTCCGCCTGTGGGAATTCAATCCGGAGGGTCCGCGAGCTCTTCAACACTTTATGGATGTGACACCCGTGGAGATGTATAAACTGTTCTTCGGATCACAAGAGATGTGTCCGGACTTGACCGAGGATGCCGGCCTAAGCTGCAATCGCCCGGATACTCAAGTAAGTAGTCCTGTGTCCGGACATACTGTCCGTTCATTTATCATAGATTTGCCTTTTAACCAGCTATCCCTTGAATAGGAGTGGATAGCGAAAGCAAAACTAATACGGTGTCCGCCCCCCCTCCCTGAGACCACGCCGGATCCCGTGTTAGTTAAGATGCTGGAGGTTGCGCCTCCAGAAGAGGGCAAAGGGGAAAACAGGAAAACTACCGCCTCCGCTAAAGAGGCTCTCAAGAAAGGGGGGATCGAGAATCCCTCCCTCCAGGGGGAGAAGAGGACCGCTTCCAAAGTTCCAGAGGCCAAGGCCTCAAAGTGGGGGAAGAAATCTTCACCGGAGGGTCCTGCGCCAGGAGAAGCCCCGGCTGCACTATTTCCCCAAGGGAATCAGCCCTCCAGCGAGCTGTAAGTAGAAAAGGGGAGTTTTGTAATAAGGGACATCCCTATTTTTATTTCTGAGGATAACTGAAGTTCTTACCTTGTAGTTCGGATCTCAGCCCTTCTCAGCAGAGCTCATCTTCGGGGGATCTTCGTCCGGAGATGATGGAGAGCGAGACGCCTCCATCTGCTGCACCGTCAGGCGGGGCGGACAACCCTAAGGTGTCGTCGCGAAGGGTCTCCCTGGGTCCGGCGGGGCCAGAGAGTTCGGCACCAACTAGTGTACGGCCGGGGGAGCTGAAGGATCTGCTCGAGAGGGTGTCTATCTCAGAAGGTCACTGAGGGAGTCCTGGACTGGGGGGGTGTCCGGACAGCCGGACTATCATCGTCCGCCGGACTCCATGACTTTGAAGATACAAGATTGAAGACTTCGTCCCGTGTCCGGATGGGACTTTCCTTGGCGTGGAAGGCAAGCTTGGCAATACGGATATGTAGATCTCCTACCATTGTAACCGACTCTGTGTAACCCTAGCCCTCTCCGGTGTCTATATAAACCGGAGGGCTTTAGTCCGTAGGACATAACCTCCATTACAACAATCATACCATAGGCTAGCTTCTAGGGTTTAGCCTCCTTGATCTCGTGGTAGATCCACTCTTGTAATACACATCATCAATATTAATCAAGAAGGACGTAGGGTTTTACCTCCATCAAGAGGGCCCGAACCTGGGTAAAACATCGTGTCCCTTGTCTCCTGTTACCATCCGCCTAGACGCACAGTTCGGGACCCCCTACCCGAGATCCGCCGGTTTTGACACCGACATTGGTGCTTTCATTGAGAGTTCCTCTGTGTCGTCACCGATAGGCTTGATGGCTCCTCCAATCAACAACGACACTGTCCAGGGTGAGACTTTTCTCCCCGGACAGATCTTCGTGTTCGGCGGCTTCGCACTGCGGGCCAATTCACTTGGCCATCTGGAGCAGATCGAAAGCTACGCCCCTGGCCGTTAGGTCAGGTTCGGAAGCCTAAACTTCACGGCCGACATCCGCGGGGACTTGATCTTCGACGGACTCGAGCCACAGCCGAGCGTGCCGCGCTGTCACGATGGGCAGGATTTAGCTCTGCCGCCGGACAGTGCCTTGGTGGCCGCACATGAATCTACTCCGGCCCTTAGTCCGGAGCCGATCGCGCAGATCAAGGACCGGTGGCTGGACACCGCCTCGGGGGCTGCAACTTCCACGGCGATGGAGCCGAACACTAACCTTGTCCCTTGCAAAGCTCGTGACTCCGAGGTGCCGGACTCCCTGCCGGACTCCGAACCTCCCGCGCCCCTGCCAATCGAATCTGATTGGGCCCCGGTCGTGGAGTTCACCACCGCGGACATCTTCCAATACTCACCCTTTGGCGATATCCTAAATTCGCTAAAGCATCTCTCGCTATCCGGAGAGCCGTGGCCGGATTACGGCCAGGATGGTTGGGATGCAGACGACGAAGAAATTCAAAACCCACCCACCACCCACTTTGTAGCCACTGTCGACGATCTAACCGACATGCTAGACTATGACTCCGACGACATCGACGGTATGGACGACGATGCCGGAGACGAACAAGAGCCAGCGCCTACAGGGCACTGGAAAACCACCTCGTCAAATGACATATACATGGTGGACACCCCAAAAGATGGGGACGGCGAAGAAGCAGCAGAGGCAGATTCCTTAAAGAAACAGCCCAAGCGCCGACGCCAGCGGCGCTGCTCTAAATCCCGCCACAGCAAGAATGGAGATTCCGGCACAGGAGATAACAACACCCCAGAAAGTGCCGAAGACTATCCCCTCCAGCAAGATTCAGCGCAGGAGGATGCAGAAGCTAGCCCTCACGAGAGAGCGGCAGACGAAGAGGTCGAGGATGATAATTACATACCTCCCTTTGGAGACGAGGCAAGCCTCAACGACGACGAATTCGTCATGCCAGAGGATCCCGTCGAACAAGAGCGTTTTAAACGCAGGCTTATCGCCACGGCAAATAGCCTAAAGAAAAAGCAGAAGCAGCTTCAAGCCGATCAAGACCTGCTGGTCGACAGATGGACTGAGGTCCTCGCGGCCAAAGAGTATGAACTCGAACGTCCCTCCAAGAGTTACCCAAAACGCAAGTTGCTCCCCCGATTAGAGGAAGAAGCATACATACACTCATCACCAGCGCACAATACGGCCGACCGACCACCCCGTGGTCGCGACAGAGAGGCATTCAGGCCCTCCACCAAGACCATACCCCGGCATCGCTCCAAAAGTACGAAGCCAAGAGGGAACACACCGGACTTGTGAGATATATTGGAGGACAAAGCAAGGCAATCCAGATCCATCTACGGATCACATGGGCGCCCCACGACCCACGACGAATACCGTCGCGCCGGATACAACAACTCCGGCCGGGCCGAACACAGCAGACAACGCTCACTCGAGCTACATCGTGATATTGCTCAATATAGAGGCGCCACACACCCGCTATGCTTCACTGACGAAGTAATGGATCATCAGATCCCGGAAGGGTTTAAACCCGTAAACATTGAATCCTACGATGGCACAACAGACCCCGCGGTTTGGATTGAAGATTATCTCCTTCACATCCATATGGCCCGCGGCGACGATCTCCACGCCATCAAGTATATCCCACTCAAGCTTAAAGGACCAGCTCGGCATTGGCTTAACAGCTTGCCCGCAGAGTCAATTGGGTGTTGGGAAGACCTGGAAGCCGCATTCCTCAACAACTTCCAGGGCACATATGTGCGACCACCAGACGCCGATGACCTAAGCCACATAATTCAGCAGCCAGACGAATCGGCCAGACAGTTCTGGACACGGTTCTTAACAAAGAAAAATCAAATTGTCGACTGTCCGGATGCAGAGGCCCTCACAACCTTCAAACATAACACCCGCGACGAGTGGCTAGCCGGCACCTAGGACAGGAAAAGCCGAAATCCATGACAGCCCTCACATCTCTAATGACCCGCTTCTGTGCGGGAGAGGACAGCTGGCTAGCTCGCAGCAACAACCTCAGTAAAAATTCTGGCAGTCCGGATACCAAGGACCACAATGGCAGGTCGCATCGAAGCAAAAATAAATGCCGCGTTAACGGCGACGACAAGGAGGATACGGCAGTCAACGCCAGATTCCGAGGCTCTAAACCCGGTCAGCGAAAGAAGCCATTTAAAAGAACAACTCCGGTTCCGTCCAATTTGGACCGAATACTCGACCGCTCATGCCAGATACATGGCACCCCCGAAAAGCAGCTAATCACACCAACAGAGATTGTTGGGTATTCAAGCAGGCAGGCAAATTAATTGCCGAAAGCAGTGACAATGGGCTGCATAGCGACGACGAGGAAGAGACCCGGCTGCCGAATAGTAGAGGACAGAAGGGTTTTCCCCCACAAGTGCGGACGGTGAACATGATATACGCAACCCATATGCCCAAGAGGGAGCGGAAGCGTGCACTAAGGGACGTATATGCGATGGAGCCAGTCGCTCCGAAGTTCAATCCATGGTCCTCTTGCCCGATCACTTTCGATCGAAGGTACCATCCGACCAGCATCCGCCATGGAGGATTGGCCGCATTGGTTTTAGACCCGATCGTCGATGGATTTCACCTCACGAGAGTCCTGATGGACGGCGGCAGTAGCCTGAACCTGCTTTATCAGGATACAGTGCGCAAGATGGGCATCGACCCCTCAAGGATTAAACCTACAAAGACGACCTTCAAAGGCGTCATACCAGGTGTTGAGGCCAATTGTACAGGCTCAGTCACACTGGAAGTGGTCTTCGGATCGCCGGACAATTTCCGGAGCGAGGAGTTAATCTTCGACATAGTCCCATTCCGCAGCGGCTATCACGCTCTGCTCGGACGAACCGCGTTTGCAAAGTTCAACACGGTGCCGCATTATGCATACCTCAAGCTCAAGATGCCAGGCCCTCGTGGAGTCATCACGGTCAATGGAAATACGGAACGCTCTCTCCGAACGGAGGAACATACAGCGGCTCTCGCGGCAGAAGTACAGAGCAGCCTTCTAAGGCAATTTTCGAGTCCGGCCGTTAAACGGCCGGACACGGCCAAATGTGCCCGGAGCAACATCAACCAAGACCACCTGGCACGTTCCGAGCATGCGTAGCAATGCGGCCCCAACCCCAGCCCTCGCATGATTGCAAGACCAACCCTCCGCGTACATCATTACGCTCTGGAGATACCATGGGCCTAGGGGGAGGGGCATGACCACAACAGACCCAGAGTGCGGCTCGACCACACCAGGGGCTCACAAGTGTTCGCTTTTTTTCCTATTTTTCTTTGTATACACTGGACTCCGTTCACCAGAGGCCCTGTCCGGCGGCGAACCCGCCGAACTCACGATGCAACAGCCAGGGAGGGGAAAAGGCTGCGACGAACACTCAAGTGGTCTCCATTACGAGCATTAAATTCAATTATATACACCAGTCCGCAGCCCACCCCTGGAGGGGGACATGTTTATTTAGTCCAATCCCTTGCTTACCGCACTATTTGTATCCTTCCGCACTCATAGCAGAATTCCTTGAATAAATAATGTAGCACTTTTTGCTTGTAAATTGCATTACTTTACATATATGTTCACTAATGACATCTTGCACCCGTATATTTTGGTACAGCCGAATACACCAGGGGCTTATGTTCCCTGCATTATGATGTGATAAGTCCGAACACTTTCACAAGTGCGGCACCCCGAACTTATAGCATTATATGAATCGGCTCCGAATCATGTCTTGGGTCAATAGTTGGGTTTGCCCGGCTCCCACGTTTTGGTGCCTTACGTTCCATTCTGTCGGCTAAGGTGGCACTGGGAGAACCACTGCGATTGCGCCCCAGTTGAGCTGGGCGAGCACCTCAGTGGAGAAAGCTAAAACTGACTGGCATGATAAGGCGAGAGACTGGTCGCCGTTCGAGAGGTCTTTTCGGGTCCCTAAAGACTTCTGCCGCTTCAAGCGAAGTACCGGATAATGTCCCACGAAGGCGTGGATAGCGCCCCGAATTCGGTCTTCCGAATACTCGGGGCTTCGCCGAAATTTAAAATTATAGAATTCTATGGCTAAGTGAGAGTGTTCAAGCATTATAAGTCCGGTTGCCTTGTTCGTTGTGTTGAGCGCCTCCCTAGATGGACCCAAAAATGGGAACAAGAGTGCTCAAGTTTATCCCGAACACCCCAGCACTCGTGGCTTGGGGGCTGAAGCTGACGACTTGCCATCTCTCAGATTTTATAAACGGCCGCATAGAAGGTAATATTTTAAATCAAACAAGTGTTGCTTCGCGCATATGAACAAAGTTTTCAGCGCACAGGATAATACATAGAGAGTTTACTCAATAATTACATCTTTGGGGCACTCATCCGCAATCTTGCGGGCACCCTTCAGGACAGTCTTATAGTACATCTCGGGCGCACGATACTCCTTGCCCGCTGGCGGCGCGTCAGTGAT
Source organism: Triticum aestivum (assembly GCF_018294505.1). Lineage (NCBI taxonomy): Eukaryota > Viridiplantae > Streptophyta > Magnoliopsida > Poales > Poaceae > Triticum > Triticum aestivum. Next base: position 245,877,973 of record NC_057807.1, read on the forward strand.
GAGCTTCTCCGCATCCAACTTGCCCCAGTGCACCTTTGCGCGGGCAAGGGCCCGCCGAGCACCTTCAATACAGGCGGAGCGCTTGATGACCTCCACCCAGGGGCACGCGTCCACCAGCCGCCGCACGAGGCCGAAGTAGCTCCCAGGCATGGCCTCTCCAGGCCACAGCCAGACTATGAGGCCCTTCATGGCCTCCTCAGCTACCATGTGGAGCTCGACCAGCTGCTTCAGCTAGTCGCTAGGGGGCACCGGATGGCCGGCCTCATCGTACTGAGACCAGAAGACCTTCTCCGTTGAGCTCCCCTCCTCACCACGGTAGAATGCGGCAGCGTCGGATACACTGCGAGGCAGATCTGCAAACGCCCCTGGAGAGCTTCAAATTCGGGTAAGTGTCAGGTAGTTTACATTAACATGCTTGCTTTGCATGAAAAATGCCTTACCCTCCGCTATCTTCTTCACATCTTCAACCTCCTGAAGGGCCTTACGGGCCTCGGCCTTGGCGGAATTGGCACTTTCGAGAGCCGAGGCAAGCTCGGACTCTCGAGTCTTTGAGTCGCGCTCCAAACTCTCATGCTTCTCCATGAGAGCCTGGAGCTCTTGCCGCACCTCCGCCACCCGCGCCTCCTGCTTTTCTCGCTCTGCCCGTTCCACGGCCGCATTACGTTCGGCCGTGGACACAGCCTCCTTCAGGGCTGCCACCTCGTTCGTGGACCCTGCAGTGCCCATGTTATCCTTGTTATTTTTTGCAACCGAAATCCTTTTCTGTAAGGTACCTATTCAAAGTGGTGTTACTCACCTTCTTTGTCCTCAAGCTGCTTCTTGGCACGGCCGAGCTCTTGCTCGGACCGCTCGAGATCCTGCTTCAATGCACCGACCTCCGCAGTCAGTGCGGCAGAGGTTAGCAGCGCAGCCTGCAAACCCATATTGACATACTTTTTAGCAACCCTGCGTATATCTTTTTAGATCCTCAGTCCGGCTTTTCTTTCCGAACACCGAACTGAGAATCAGGGGCTACTGTCTATGCGGTACTACATTACATAATTTTAACTTCTTACCTCAAAGCCTGTTAGAAGGCTACTGCAGGCTTCGGTCAGCCCTCTCTTGGCGAGCTGAACCTTCTGAATCACCGCACTCATAACAGTGCGGTGTTCTTCCTCAATGGAGGCGCCTTGGAGCGCCTCCAGCAAGTTGTCCGGCGCCTCCGGTTGGTCGGAGGCCGCCGGCGTCACGGTCTTGTCCTTCTTGCGAAGGGGCCGCTTGCCGGACTCCGGAACCACTGCGGGTTCCAGCGTGGAGTCCGACGCAAAGTCCGGGAGGCTGCCTTGCGGCGCCTTCGGAGCCTCCTCCTGATGGGTCCCTTTCTGGGATCCCACCTCGGCGTCCTCATCGGCGCGAGGGGTGGAGGTAGTCGGGATGGAGTCCACATCCGACGGAGCCAACGACCCGCTCGATGAAGCGGGGAGATCATCATCGGCCGGACTGCAGGCAGTATGCGGCATTAGAAGGACACTATGTGACACAAAAGAGAAATTACAAATCATTCAGGAATCCGGATACTTACGATCTCGCCGGAGGCCTGGCCCTTGAAGGCCACTCCTCGCCGCCAATGTTGGTGTTGGCAGAGCTGTCCGGGGGAATAGTTCTCCCCTCTTGGACCCTTCGGCCTCCCCTGTTGAGGAAGCCTTCCTCTTCCTCTCTCCCTCCTCTGGGAGAGATTCTTCTTCCTCCTCATCTTCGGGGGAGGAGTCCCCCTCGGAGTCATCGGAGACCTGAAAACGGGAACTCTTTCGAGTACCCGTGGCCACCTTCTTGGCCTTCTTCTCCGGCACCACATGCGGTGCCGGAACCAACAGCCCTGCTAGACGGGCATCCACTGGGTTTTCTGGCATGGGAGCCGGGCAGATGAGATGCTCGGCCTTCTTCATCCACTCCTGTCAAAGGAAAAGGGAGATTGAAACCCTCTTAGGGTCGAACTATTAACAACAAGTGTCCCATAAAGGGGTAGAATCACTTACCTCGTCAGCTGGACGCTGCGAGTGAAATCCGCGATCTTCCATCGCGGATGCGGGGCCTTCGGTGCCCTTAAATAGCACCCTCCAGGCGCCTTCGTACATCATGTCGAAGAGCCCGCTCAATGCCTGGTGCTGTTCCGGATCGAACTCCCACAGATTGAATGCCCGTTCTTGGCATGGGAGAATCCGGCGGACGAGCATGACTTGGACCATGTTAACCAGCCTGAGCTTCTTGTTCACCAGCTTCTGGATACAGGCTTGGAGTCCCGTCAGCTCCTTCGAATTACCCCACAGCAAGCCCTTCTCTTTCCAGGAGGTGAGCTGCGTCGGGATACCAGATCTGAACTCGGGGGCCGCCGCCCATGTAGGGTCGCGCGGCTCGGTGATATAGAACCACCCCGACTGCCACCCCTTGACGGATTCCACGAAGGCCCCTTCGAACAAAAGGACGTTGGGCATCTTGCCCAACATGGCGCCTCCGCACTCCGCTTGAGTGCCCTTCACTACCTTCGGCTTGACATTGAAGGTCTTGAGCCACAAGCCGAAGTGGGGCTGGATGCAGAGGAAGGCCTCGCACACGACGATAAACGCCGAGATGTTGAGGATGAAGTTCGGCGCCAGATCATGGAAATCCAGGCCGTAGTAGAACATGAGCCCCCGGACAAAGGGGTGAAGTGGAAAGCCCATTCCGCGGAGGAAGTGGGGAAGGAAAACGACCATCTCGTGGGGCCTGGGGGTGGGGATGAGCTGCCCCTCGTCGGGCAGCCGGTGCGCGATGTCGCCGGAAAGGTATCCGGCGCTGCGCAGCTTTGTGATGTGCTCCTCCTTAACGGTGGAGGCCAACCACTTGCCTCCCGCTCCGGACATGGTCGGAGAAGGTTGAGACGAGATGCGCGAACTTGGGCGCTGGAGCTCGAGTGCGCGGAGATGGATAAGCAAAGGAGGAAGAAGGCGTAGGTGAAAAGGTGAATCCTTATCCCTTATATATAGGCGGACGAAGACTATGCGTCCCCACTAGCCTGGTAAAACTCGCTTATCTCCCAAGCGCCACCATCAATGGCGCGGTTGGGTTACCCACGTCCGTATTGATGAGAATCCCGGAATAAGGGGAACACGATCTCTGCTTCGACAAGACGTGCCAAGGAAACTGCTTCACTAAACGCGCTGCGGCGGTATAATAAAAAATGATTCAAGTAAAGGCTTGGTAGTGGTGTGACGTCATGCCGCATAATACGTCAGCAGATTGAACTTGTGTATATATTATTCTCTCTACGGTGGAATGTGCAATTTATTTTGTAGAGCCGGACACTATCCTGGTGTTCACAATCTTCTATGGATTATTTGGAGGAGGAACCCGCCTTGCAATGCCGAACATTATGCGCGCCGGACTCATCGTCATTGAAGCCAAGTTCAGGGGCTACTGAGGGAGTCCTGGACTAGGGGGTGTCCGGACAGCCGGACTATCATCGTCCGCCAGACTCCAAGAGTATGAAGATACAAGATTGAAGACTTCGTCCCGTGTCCGGATGGGACTTTCCTTGGCGTGGAAGGCAAGCTTGGCAATACAGATATGTAGATCTCCTACCATTGTAACCGACTATGTGTAACCCTAGCCCTCTCCGGTGTCTATATAAACCGGAGGGCTTTAGTCCGTAGGACATAACCTCCATTACAACAATCATACCATAGGCTAGCTTCTAGGGTTTAGCCTCCTTGATCTCGTGGTAGATCCACTCTTGTAATACACATCATCAATATAATCAAGCAGGATGTTGGGTTTTACCTCCATCAAGAGGGCCCGAACCTGGGTAAAACATCGTGTCCCTTGTCTCCTATTACCATCCGCCTAGACGCACAGTTCGGGACCCCCTACCCGAGATCCACCGGTTTTGACACCGACAGTCACCGTACATTAATGAGTACGATGATTGAAAGGATTTCATCCGCTGAGAGCGGGTTGCATGAGGCCGTCAGAAGTTTACCGATGGGGTTTGAGGTACGTAAAAATGACATACTTTTTGACAGTTTTGCGCTTAGAATGCGCCTTGCATAGATAGTAGCCCCTGAGACTCGGTATGTTGTCGAAAACGACAGCGTGCCGAGGATCATAATCTCAGTTATAAGGTGTCGCCCTTCCCGTACAGGTGGCGGGGTGTTCGGTGGCCAGCCGGACTGATGTAGTTGCCGAACTGAGGCGGCAACTTGATGTTGCGGATGCGGACATCGCGCTGGTCAATAAACGACTTGACGAGTCACAAGGTAGGTGGCTTCTCCGCGGTCACCTGGTAAGGGAGCCGATGCCCGCGCCTTACAACATGTATGCTTGATGCAGATGGCGCCGCTGCTATGGAGGACCTTCGGGCGGAGCTTGCTCGAGCCAAGGAGCAAGCCAGAAAAAGTGATGCGGCTGCCTTGAAGGCGGCCGAAGAGCTAAAAGCCGAACAGGCTGCTCACTGCCGAAGCAGGGAGGAAATGGCCAAAATGACCGTGAAGCTGAAGGAAGCTACCGACCTCTATGAGTTTCTTGAAGAAGAACACCGAGCGGAGCAAGAGGGCCTGAAAAAGGCCACCGCCGAAGCCAAGGATGCCCGCTCCGCGATGAGGGCTATAAAGGAGGAGCTGCGTCAGGCCAGGGATATTGCGGCTGGAAAGCCCTTTCTGCTGCGTAGGAAGTTCATGGACCCGAAGTATGCTCAGTTGGGCCAGTTGTGGGGTGCGGAGGATGCTTATCTGAATTTGGCAGTGAGTGCGGCGGACGCAGTCGTGCATTTCCGAAGCCAAAAGGATCACAGGATGGAAGAGCTTGTTTGGTCTCAATTCCATAATCCGGAGCGTCCACTTCCATTAACCGATCGGTTGGCTGAGTGGGCTGAGCTGAACAAGTTGTCCGGACTTCCCATGAAGGATGTCGTGGCTCATCTGTGGCCGAAAAGGCCCGAGCCGAAGAGTTATTTTGGCTTAGTGCAGCAG